>NC_140180.1:90192519-90453722 GCF_963971535.1 Notolepis coatsorum
GCACCAGCTGCAAAACATGCAGACGGCCGACACACAACAAGAGAACAAGCCCTGTAAATACACGTATCTGGGTGGCCACATCTGCAAAACGACTACCCGATCGAATGACCACCCTGCAATTTAATATGTTTCTGTTGATTGTTTTACTTATCGCTAATATTATGGTATGTTTTACTGCTTAATAATATATATGCCACCGTTTGTATATTGGACCTGACCTGGCAACAAGTATGTTGATATTTCATGCCAATAAAGCCTACCCGAATTGAACTGAATTGAATAGAGAGAGAGAGAGAGAGAGAGAGAGAGAGAGAGAGAGAGAGAGAGCTATCTCTCTTGGCAGAATGCCCAGAATGAGCTATCTTCAGCAGTTTTTATTTTGAAAACTTGAGAGTCTTATCTACAGAGGACAGAAAGGCACAGTTATGTGTATATGTGGAGAGTGTCGTGTAAAGAAATCAGGAAAAAGGGAGATGGAGAGAAAAATTTGACCAGAGGTCGAAAACATGCAATTAAAATCGATTAGTGGCCGCTACTGTTAAAAAAGGAGTCGCCCCAGTGTAACACACCTCACCGTGTTCGTTTTAGCCGTCCTTCCCAGACCTCGTCAACACAGTCCGCTCAACTTTTCCCTCCCGCAAAAACTCTGACGGATATTTATATAACAAGCTCAACGCTTACCTTTTTTTGTCGACAACCGTCAGAATTTCTACGGGAGAGGTCCGGAGCTGGCCGTGTGAGGGGGCCCGGCAGGGCGGTCTACAGGTCAAGGGTCACCAAATGTTGTGGAAAGGTTGTTTAACACAGCAGGAGACGATATTTCCAATTGTAACAAATAGGTAATTTATTTAAGAAAAGAAGTTCTTTAACAGCAAGAGCTATGGGTCAAAGAGGATCGCCACAGCTTGAACAAAAACACTCTGTCCTGGATCCCTTTGCCTGTCCCTAAATCCCCTCTCAGTCCTGCCCCCATGACAGATATGATGACGTATCACATCATGTCAGATCTGACATGACGTACATTAAGATGATACGTAGATTTAACATTGGAGAGAGAGAGAACATGAAGAGAGATAAGCAAGATATGATATCCACACACGATATGATGTAAAACATTAAGAACATCGAAGAGAGAGTGAGATGTGTGTGTTTGTGTGTGTGTGTGTGTATGTGTGTCTGTGTGTGTGTGCGTCTGTGTACAGACGTGTGTATTGTATGTGTGTATTGTGTGTGTGTGTCTGTGTGTGTGCGTCTGTGTACAGACGTGTGTGTATTGTATGTGTGTATTGTGACACAGGGAATGTGTGTGTGTGTCGGTGTGTATGTCTGTGCGACTGTGTGTGTCTGTGTCTGTGTGTGTGCTGTGTAACTGTGTGTGTCTGTGTGTGTGTGCTGTGTCTGTGTGTGTGCTGTGTATGTGTGTAAGAGAGAAAAGACACAAGATTAGAACACACGATATGATGTACTGAAATGTCCATCTGCTATCTTGAGGCTGTTTTAAGAACATCAGCCAGACTGTCGCCCTAGTGTCTTTGAGCCCTGCTAGTTGACCTATATTAAACTAGTCAAGACTAACCCCTTTCCTACCTCCACCCTCGTATACACATTTTCCCCAACATTGTCTAAAGATTTATATTTTAATCTGTCTTTTTTTCAGTGGATGTGTGATTTTATGTAAACATTATTTCTAGCACGCCTCCCGCTCTGCAGACGTCTCTAGCGCAGAGTTTCTGCTGAACTACTACAGAAACTTAGATGACAACAGTGGCAGGTGCTGGTCCCCTGAAACCACCGCCATTGAGCACAATTGACTCGGTATTGAATCAAATTTGAAATGAGATCGAATCGGTACTGATGATACCCAGCTCTAAACCAAAGAGATATGCACACTAGTTGTCTGTGTGTGCGCACTGTGCGCACATGTGTGTTTTGCTTCTTTTGGTTTCTTGTGTTTGTGTGAGCAAAATAGATGTCCTCATAATATGATTCACTGTAGGGATGGTGAAGTGGTGAAAGTGTATCATTTGATGAGGGACACATCCATATATTGGCAACAATTGTACAATTTTAACAACTTTACTTCACTGCCACACTACCAAATGGTTAACCCCTTCACTATGACAATACAGAAGGTTAACCCTTTCACTCCCACACTACCAAATGGTTAACCCTTTCACTATGACAATACAGAAGGTTAACCCTTTCACTGCCACACTACTAAATGGTTAACCCTTTCACTACGACAATACAGAAGGCAAATGCAAGTGATAAAAATACAAATAAATAAATACAATTTTATATTCACATTATTATTGTGTAGTCACAGTGAGGCTGCTGTTCTCTGGTGCTGTTATTTTAGTGGCCAAGCACACATCCACCATGAGTCAGTGGTTTGCATGTACTGCACTGGCTCCCCATCGCCGCACGAACCCGCTTCAAGGCCCTCGACCTGGCATACCGCACAGCAAAAGGAACGGCTCCCGCCTATCTCCGGTCAATGGTTTCTAACTACACAAGACCCCTCCGCTCTACATCTTCTGGCCGCCTCACACCCACTCCTATTCGAGCTCCGGGAGGGTCATCAAAGAGAAGCTGCCTTTCTCGGTCCTTGCTCCACAATGGTGGAATGAACAGCCGAAACTCGACCAAACCCGACCAATCTTTCGCTGTCGACTAAAGACAACCAATATATCAATTGGAAAAAAACTGTCTTTTACCATCATGCACTCTTCCTAATATACTAATATTTCTCTACTACTATGCACTCAACACTACAGAGCAATCACGTTTCAACACCTTGATGAACATTGTTACTCAGCTGAAAGAGTTGTACCCATCCTGCTTGTCGTACAGAACTTGTAAGTCGCTTTGGATAAAAGCGTTCAGCTAAATGACAAAATGTAAATGTATGTATACGTAGCCGGCCACCTTCGGACAGCTCTACTGTACCCCCCCCCCCTACACACATGATACCACATCATCTGAATATAGGCCTTTTACACCTGCATTTTCTATTATAATTCTTTTGCCTTTATCATCATCTCTCATCCCAATTGAGTCCTTATGCCAATTCCCTTACATTTTACATTACATATTGTCATTTAGCTGACTCTTATCCAAAGCGACTTACAAGTTTTGTACAACAAGACAGCAGGAAGGGTACAACTCTATCAGCTGAGTAACAATGTTCATCAAAGTGTTTAGTGCTACAGTGTAGGTTAGTATATTAGGACAAGTGCATGACAGTAAGGTTAGTTAGGGTTAGAGTTTTACATTTTTATTTTTGATTATTCATTTCAGATAATGATTGAAGAAGTGCGTCTTTAGTCGACGCCGAAAGATTGGATGGGTTTCGGCTGTCCTAACTGGTGGGAAGTTCGTTCCACCATTGTGGGGCAAGGACAGAGAATAGGCAACTTCTCTTTGATGACCCTCCCGGAGCTCGGATAGGAGTAGGTCTGAGGCGGCCAGAAGATGCAGAGCATAGGGGTCTTGAGGGTGTGTAGTTAGCGACCATTGACTGGAGGTATGCGGGAGCTGTTCACTTCGCCGCACGATATGCCAGGTCGAGGGCCTTGAAGCGGATTCATGCAGCAATGGGGAGCCAGTGCAGGTCCCTGAGAAGTGGGGTGACATGGGCTGACTTCGGTAGGTTTGAGATGAGTTCAAGAGGCTTTGTGGCAGTGGTCGGAAGGCCAGCAAGCAGTGCGTTGCAGTAGTCGAGGCGGGAGATGACTGTTGATTGGACGAGGAGTTGGGTGGCTTATTTTTTTTTTTTTTTACTATTTTTTAGCGTTTATCGCTTTTCTGGTCAAGCATGACCGACAGTTGTAGGGTGAAACGGGAGAGAGAGCAGGGGGAGACATTCGGCAAATGACGGCGAGTCCGGGAATCGAACTTGGAGTCAACCAGATCCGTGACGCAGCACGGAGTCCCGCGACGCAGCGCGGTAACATGGTGTGCTACTGGAGCACCCTGGGTGGCTTCTTTTGTCAGGAAGGGGCAGATCCTTCTGACGTTGCTCAGGAGGAATCTGCAGGTTCTGGTTGTCGCTGCGATGTGAGCGGAGAAGTTCAACTGGTCGTCCAGGACAACACCAAGGTTCTTGGCGGTCGGGGACGCTGTCACAGTTGCATTCTCTACTGTGATGGAAGGGTCGGTCAGGGGGGAGGATTTGGCCGGCAGGTGAAGCAATTCTGTTTAGCTTCGGTTCAGTTTGAGGTGGTTGGTCGTCATCCAGGCGGAGATGTCAGACAGACAGGCCGAGATCCGCTCAGAGATGTGGATATCTGAGGGAGGGAAGGAGAGGAAGACTTGAGAATCATCGGCATAGCAATGATACAAGAAGGCATGAGACGTGATAATGTTACCCAGAGATTTAGTGTAGAGGGAGAATAGAAGGGGTCCAAGGACCGAGCCCTGGCGGACACCCGTCCGCAGGGGGCGGTTGGCAGACAGGGTCCCTCTCCATGACACTTGGTAGGAGTGGTCATTGAGGTATGATGTCAGCCATGTCAGCGCAGAGCCAGCCACTCCCATTCCTGCGAGGGACGCGAGGAGGATCTGATGGTTGACTGTGTCGAAGGCTGCAGATGGGTCTAGGAGAATCAGGACAGAGGAGAGGCCTGTCGCTTTTTCTAAGTGAAGTGCCTCTGACCGCAATGAGGGCCGTTTCTGTGGAGTGGCCAGTCCGCAAGCCTGACTGATTAGGCTCTAGGAGGTCATTCTGTAAGAGCTAAGCAGTAAGTTGTTTGGATACAGCACGTTCAAGTGTTTTAGAAAGGAGAGAAGAGAGACGGGATGATAGTTGCCCATGACGGTGGGGTTCATGGTTGGTTTTTATCAGCGGTGTGACTGGCTAGTTTTAGGGATGTGGGGACCACCCCCGAGTTGAGGGAGGAGTTGCTGGTTGCAGTTAGGAATGGGAGGATCACGCTATTTCCCCAAGATCCCCTCCCTCTGCGGTCGGATGGCGTAGCGGAGATTGCGCTCGTCACCAATGCAAGAGGCTGCTGTCTCGACTCCCGGAGTCAGCATTGCCCTGCGGCTTGGGCCGGTCGTCATACTAACTCGTTTGGCTGAGTTAGGGGGAGGGAAGTCGTGGGTGGTAATCTGGCGTTGTAATCACGCTGCCTACAGGTCAGGTCTGGGCGCCTGCTCAGCGAAAGGCAGGAAATGGTGAAGGCAGCGTGACCTCCCACGCGTTACACTTCACCAACGAGAGTCCTCGCTGCCAGGTGAAAAAAGCCACTGGTTGTCTCCACATGTGTCGGAGGAAGCATGTGGTGGACTTCAGGATTCCCTTGTACCGACCAGTAGGAGGAACATGTGCACAACAACCAGGTAGGGGAGGGGGGGAATTGGCATAACGACTAAATTGGGATGGGATGAAAATCGGGCGGAGAAAAAGAGGATAAAAAAATAAAATAAAAAAAAGATCCCCTCCCTCCCTCCCTCCCTCCCTCCTAAACAGGCACCTCGACCGACCAGTAGGAGTCGCTGTTTGCAATTACCAGGACTCATACCCCACCGGCTTCCTATGCACGAACACTGCCAATTGTGTTCGTAGGGACGACTGACCAAGCCGGAGGTACCGCTGACAGCTGGATTTGAACCCAGAGTCTCTGCGGTGGTAGGGGCTAGGTGCTTAGACCTCTATGCTGAAAGTGTTGAGTGTGACCTTACCAGCTCAATCACAGTCTGGTATGGAAACTGCACTGCTAAGTAGGGATGGGTACCGAATTCGGTACTTTTGAGGTACCGAACCGAAACACGTCGGTACTACCGAGTATCGAATCAAGTGAGAAACCGTTTTTTTTTTTTTTTTTTTTTTTTTCATGTCAACGTTCACATGCACAATATATGCTTACCTAGGATTTGACTTGATTCCACAACAAAGCAGTCGGAGCAATGACAAGCCGAAAACTGTCGAAATTGTAGTTATTTGAAGTTTGGATTTTTCTTTTTAAATTTCTTGAGACTAAAGTACCGAAAAAGGTACCGTTGGGTACCGGTATCGATTCACAGGTACCGGTACCGGTATCGGTTCAAATGTGAAAGGTACCCATCCCTACTGCTAAGGACAGGAAGGCACTCCAGCGATTGATTAAAACTGCTCGGTACATCTCAGGAGCAGCCTTCAAGTTTCAAGTTTGTTTATTATTTGTCACAACAAAATACAGAATACTTTATGATGATAGGCTTGTTTCTGTATGACCCCCTGAGAGTGTGCTACATACAGTAAAAAAAGTTATTAAGAAGTAAGTAAAGGAAACGTTCAGTCAATATACATATATACAATATACAGTACAGAGTAAAATGAGTAACAGTGAGGTACAATGCAGAAATGAGATGAGGTACAAAACTTAGGGTAGGGTGCAAATGAGGTATGAATATAGTGCAAATCTCTTTAATAATAGATACATATAAAGTGTTAAAGTGAGTAGTAAGGTGAGTGTTTGTTTAAAGTGAGTGTGGATGTGTGCAGTGAGTGTAGATGATGGGTTGTTACATAGTGTCATTGTCATTGAGCAATGCATCCTGATGGCCTTGGGATAGAAGCTCCTTCTGAGTCTCTCTGTACTGGCCATGAGACTCCGGTAGCGCTTGCCTGACCGCAGCAGTTCAAAGAGGCAGTTGTTTGGGTGACTAGAGTCTTTGATTATTCTCTTAGCCTTGGCCCTGCAACGCTTGTTATAAATGTCCTGGAGAGTTGGAAGCCCACCTCCAATTGTGCGTTCGGCTGAACGGGCCACTCTATGTAGTCTGCTGCGGTCTTTTGCGGTGCTATTCCCAAACCTACAGTGCGGTCTTGTATGGTGCCTTCCCCTCACTACAGGACATCTACTCTACCAGGGCCACCAGGAGAGCACACAATATCATAAAGAACAGTACACACCCCCAGCACAGACTCTTCAATCTCCTGCCATCAGGCAGGCGATACAGGAGTCTGAAATCCAGGACTACGAGACTGACAAACAGTTTCTACCCACAGGTCATCAGGCTTGTGAATGCTAGCTCTCCCAGCTAGCCCCCCCCCCTCTTTTTTGAAACTGTGATCCCCCCTCCCCCTTTTTGCCTTTGTGCCAGGCAGACACTCGGACATCACTGCTGCTGTGACCTCACTTGTCACCCTTCCCCTGACCTGTGAATCACTAAAGACCCATTATCACCTCCATATTTATTTTGTAAACACTCTGAATCCTACACTGTGAATCGGAACGTACAATAACGTCAATGTTACTCACTGTCCCTTGTACATATATTATACCTTTTTATTAATTAAAAAACATTTTTACCTTGTTTTTTAGCGTATATTTTTTTATCCACTTTTTCTCCTTATTTTTCTATTTTTCTCCCATCCCAATTTCCCCTCCGGTACACGAGGAGGCAGCCTGTCGCATCTTTTCACCAGACAGCGCGGACTCTCAGTGGCGAGGAGTAACACGTGGGAGGCTCACGCTGCCCCCGATACCTCCTGTCTCTGCTGTGCAGGCGTCACCCAGCCGACCTGTAGGAGTCGCTGTCCACAACGTCCAATCCATCGACCTTCCATCCGCTACCTCTGTCAATTGAGATAGTATGATGACTGGCCCAAGCCACAGGCAATGCTGACACCGGGATTCGAGACCGGAGTCTCTTGCATTGGTGACGAGCGCAATCTCCGCTACGCCACCCAGCCGCCCTAAAACATTTTTTTTTAAGTATTGTGTGATGTTGTGTGAAGGGCGGACTAGCAGAGTTACGGCAAACTCTGTTTAACTGTGCACATGACGATAAATCTTGAATGTTACCCAGCCGCCCGTATACCTGCATTTGTACTCAAAATTCTTAAAATAATCTGTATAGGTATTGTTGGGGAAATATTGTTTATGGATATAGGCTCAAAAACACATGGGTGCATCACTAAATTTAATCATGTAATTTCCTCCTAGTGATCCTGGATCTAGGAAGGAGGCGGAAACGAAGCGGCGGTCCCGTAGATCACGGTCCCGCCGCTCAAGGTCCAGTCGATCAAGGTCCAGTCGCTCAAGGTCCCGCCGCTCGCGGTCCCGTCGCTCACGGTCCCGTCGCTCAAGGTCCCGTCGCTCAAGGTCCCGCCGCTCACGGTCCCGCCGCTCACCGTCCCGCCACTCAAGGTCCAAGGTTACAACGGTGTCACGGTCCCGCCGCTCAAGGTCCAGGGTTAAACCGGTGTCATACGAGACTATTTGTAAGTAGTACACTTACTGTATTTAGACTTGGAGAGGCCATATTATGCTTTTTTGTGTTCTCCTTTACATGCATGTAGAACATCTGAGGAGTTACCAAATCCAAAGTCTGTGCCAAAGGAACTACAAAGGAGAGAAATCATTGTTCCTGAACTGCTTGAAATCCCTCGTTTGCGCGCAAATGTTTGAAAATAGAACCACGAAAAGGAAAATATTAAACTGGGAAATGGAAATATTATGGGCTCTATTAGGGGAACTATGCAAATTTTCTGAATCTTTCAAAGTTTTTCATATGGTCTTAGACAGTCCAAAATACATTCATGAATATAAACGGCTCTCACTCAAATCCATAAACCAGAGAGCTAAAACTCAAATTTGTGATTTCATCAGGTATTAAGTCTGCAGCTGCTCCATAGACAATGAATTGGGAGAGATTGTAAAGGTGACTCTGAGAACAACCAGGAATGTTCTGAGTGTACGGGTACATCTATTTCAGAACTGGGAACATTAACAGACACTGAGGAAATAAATATTCGGTGGGTCCACAAATTTAGTCACCTATTCATTGTCAATGGAGCAGGTATTTTATACCCGATAACATCGCACGTTTTAATCCTACTTCCCTGGTTTCTGGCTTTGGGAGAAAAGGCTCACGTTCACAAATGTTGATGAAACCTTCCTAGACCATGGAAAGAACATAATTGGAATTCTTGATTTTGGTGGTGTTCCCTTTTTAAGGGGCTTTCACACCTGCCTTGTTTAGATTTAATCAAACCCAGCGTTAACAACGTAGGTTTGGTTTGTTTGGGAACTAGAGAGCACCCCACTCGAAATGTGATTCACACAAATGCATTGTTGAGCTGAACAAATAGATCATGATCATCCATTACTTGTTAATTATACCTCTAATCATACCAGAAAAGCTGAGAATATCAGACTCTGCTACTACAACACATTTTATACAACATGTTACTACAACACATTTTATACAACATGTTACTACAACACATTTTATACAACATGTTACTACAACACATTTTATACAACATGTTACTACAACATATTTTAATGATTTTATATAACATGTTACTACAACACATGGTTTTGTCTCACATTATTTATGCCATTTAGTCGTTTTTCCTTATTTCAAGGAAATAAGTTGTAAATTGTGTTTTGAATCGTGTCCAGAATGTCACACAATTGAATCGTCCCACCATGAATCTCATCATGGAGGTTCATCTATCATCTATAACGTTCATCCATCTTATTTTTAGGTCAAAGAAGATCCAGGAGAAGAGAGAGATACGGGGATAGAGAGGAGAAAGAAGAGGGAGATGAGAGGGAGAGAGAGAGAAGTTTTGAGGAGAAGGGGACAGAGAAGAATGAAGAGGGAGATGAGAGGGGGAGGGAGAGAAAGAGACGTCATAAGGAGAAAGAGGAGCGAGAGGAGAGAGGGGAGAGAGAGCGAGATGAGAGGGAGAGGGAGAGAAAGAGACGCCATGAGGAGCGAGAGGAGCGAGAGGAGCGAGAGGAGAGAGAGGAGAAAGAAGAGAGAGATGAGAGGGAGAGGGAGAGAAAGAGACGCCATGAGGAGAAAGAGGAGCACGATGAGAGATGGAGAGAGGAAGAAGAGAGGAGGGAGAGGGAGAGAAAGAGACGTCTTCAGGAGATGAGAGTGTTGAAGAGAGAACAAATTCTTAAAAGGCAGAAGGTAATGTCCAATGTTTTCTACCTTGTCCATATTGTAATGGAATTACTGTTCCTCCAGGGGCCAAAAAAACTAATATCTAGCAAATTACTCTGTTGACTACCTTACTTAACCACTATCTCTATGTTCACTACCTTACTTAACCACTATCTCTATGTTCACTACCTTACTTAACCACTAGCTCTATGTTCACTACCTTACTTAACCACTATCTCTATGTTCACTACCTTACTTAACCACTATCTCTATGTTCACTACCTTACTTAACCACTAGCTCTATGTTCACTACCTTACTTAACCACTAGCTCTATGTTCACTACCTTACTTAATCACTAGGGCTGTGCTGCTAGCTGGCAACATTAGCACACGTGACGACCGTGTCATTCACTCTCTCCCTCACTTTATCTTTTTCTCAGTCACACATTAACAGTTTGAGTGCCAGCCATAACGTTGATTAATGTCCTTGAGTGCCATCTGTTAGTCTACTATAAATAAACACAACGTTTATCTTCTGTTAACTTGGTTTATTCAATCAACTTGCATAACACCATTACAGAGCCACACACGAACAGTAGACCTCTTCAATGTGGTCGACACAGACAAGCTGCGCATGCGTTTCACAGCCTCAAGAGGGCAACCTAGACTACCGCATTGCCAGTAGTATAGACGCAAAGAGATTACATGTTAACACCATAATCCACTTCAATGATAGCGTTAAAAACGCCTAATCTATGTTTTAAATTATGGCTATGTGTCTAATTTGCCTGTCGCTTATCAATGACTTGTTTGCAGTCAACATTGTCGAAACGGATTGTTTTTTTAATCGGTTCATATCCTTTTTATAGCATTTCGAAAAGCTATTATTTTCTCAAACTTCCGGAAAATAGAAAGATTCCCTCATAAACGGCATTTATTGGAATATTCTCGAATACACTAGACACGTTGTCATTTGTCGGCCTATTTATGAATCGTTTTCAAATAAACGCTAGATTATCGATAGTATATGTGTACGTATGCACGCTATAGAAGCGAGCTGAGAAATCGATTCTCTCATTTCCTCAACATCACACACACACACACACACACACACACACACATACATACGGGACACGCTGAATACAGCTCTGATTATCCTAAAACTGGTAACATAGACTCCTTACCTTAGATCAGATGTTCTCCAAAAAGATTATTCCAATTCCTGATCGCCATTCCAAATATCGATCACGTTTATTGATTGATTATTGGCTGCTGTAAATATATATTCCACGCTGCTTTCCAACTCGCAATCACTTCCCTCATCATCAGACGGCTCGCCAGCATAATGGAGCCAGTTGGCTCCACCTCTACAGATCCAGCAGTATAATCGAATGGCCTGCAGTTACACAAGGATAGACGATAGGGTGCGGTATTTTCCCCTCGGAGCTCCTGGAGGGGCTGCTGTACCAACGGGAGACTCGGTTGATGAAATATGAATTCATATCGCTAATAAAAAAAATAAAACAACAATTCGCGTCGTCTGCACTCAACGGGGGGCATGAAATAACGAGATATGTCGTCGCTGGCACTCGATGTGTTAAATATGGACTTATCTTTTTATGTTTGTACTTGTGTACACTACTTGCTTGTAGAAAGGATCCACTCTAACTAACTCTAACCAGTCCGCTAACTTGTGACGTGACGGCCATGTTCCAGTCGGGGAGAGTGCAACATTTTCCACACTGGCCAGAACTCCAATCATTGCTAATGGAAAATGTATTAAATACCATGCTGAGATTCTCGGGCCACATAGACTATTTGACGTCTTGGTACCTGTTTGCATGTAATGCGAAATTTCACCAAATATTACCAACATTTTTATAGAAATACATTTAAGTTTTTGTTTAACTGCCACTGGAATGTTCATCCCAATGATACCGCTGCAACGCCAGTTCTGTGTCACCATGCTCCAAACCAACACTGGTTTTTATGACGACATCATCAGTTTCCATGGCAGCCATGATGGGTGTACCAGCCAAATGACCAATCAAAACCATGTAGATCTGAAAGGGAATGGCCACACAATACATTGTATTATTATGTATTAATAATTATTTATTATTATTGTGTGTTTCAGAATGAAACTGTGGTGATCTTTGAGCCCATCCCTCCCGGGAATAATTGGTCCAATGAGCTGATGGCGGCAGCAACACCCTTTGGACCAGTGGCACATTCTTATTTTAAAGCAACTCTGGTAAGCTTACATTTATCTATCAGCTAGCATGAGTGATGGTGGGGAAACTCTTTTTAACAGACTAGCCCTATTTCCTACTGACCAATGATGTTGTTGAACTGTAGAATCCTTTCTCAGCTTAATCCATTCGGTTCCTCATACTAGCTCTGGCTAGTTAGAGGAGCTGACTGAAGACAACTGAAATTTACTCAAGTGCACACAAAGTAGAGTTCAGTGAGCTTCAGTCAGGTTTTACAGACAGGAGCTTGACCCCATTGACTTTGCATTAGTTTGTGGCTAACTAGCGGGAGCTAGTATGAGGAACAGCATGGATTGTGTTGAGAAAGGACTTGACAACAATCATTGGTAAGTAGGAAATAGGGTTAAGGTTTCTAAAAATCCCAACTAACTGACGTGATTCTTTTGAGTTACCGTCGGTAGTGTGATAGTAAAGGGTTAACCTTCTGTAGTGTGGGAGTGAAATGGTTAACCTGCTGTCGTGTGGCAGTGAAAGGGTTAACCTTCTGTGTATTTTCGCAGTGAAAGGCTTAACCGTTTGGTAGTGCGGCAGTGAAAGGGTTAAGAGGAGAAAGTAGATTAATGGATTAATTAGATAGAAATTATCATTTCATGGTCCCGCCGCCCCTCTCCTGCCAAGTACCATAAACAAGCCAAATAGTCTAGTCTAATAACAGGGTTTAAACATATTAAAACCATATAAATGAATGCTGTCAATGGATAATATTAATGTTATGTTAATCGCATTATCTGCTTGCGTTAATCACATTAATGTTAAAATATATGCAGCAACATGCGTCTGTAGGGGCCACAGCCGTAAAAACATGCATGAAGAAATGGTTAAAGGAAAGTCATCATGAGGCCTGTAACCATTTCTGAAAGGAAATGCCTCATTTCTCTGCAGTTGAGTAGGTAAAACATTAGAAAAGCATGATGTTACAGTTCCACTGTGACTTGTTTACAAGATCGAGTAAATAGACATGAAATTACACGATTTTTGTTATATTTTTCATATAGCAACCATTACTTCTTCGAACATGGAGGACAAATGGGCATTCTAAACATTCTGTATCGGCAAATGCCAAATGTCATAAGCCGAGATCAGATCGGGGTAAAACCTTTCAGATGCAACTTTTCCAGCAAAAAATGTATTCAGTTTAGTCGTAGATTAAGTTCAGATGTTATTTATTGTGATCCCATCGATCTCCAAGTATAGGATGCACAATTCCAAACGAAAACGAATGAACAAACTACAAAACAAACTGTGAATATTAACACTTTTCAGCATTATTGCCCGCCCTGCGTTGACCGCCAAGATCGCTGTACAGCGTTTTTGAGATCAATATTTCATTTTTTCGCCATGGCATTCATAATTCATCCATCCAACCCCCGATGCCCTAGATGGGACTGCAACGGCTCAATACCGCCGCCTGGTGGATGGTCGGGCAAGTTACACTCTCGCAAAAACCGGAAGTGTCATCGGTGCATCGAGGAAATTCCTCCGGCAGTCACATCTCGCTACGGGACTCCTGACAGACACTATAGTACATATGGATTTTTTTTTTCATCTACTTTTTTCTCCCATCCCAATTTTGTATCGTCCAATTCTACCCTCCCCTGTCTCGAACGTTGTTTGCGCATTGTACCGAAAGTTGGCACCGGCGGATCTCACGTGAATCGATACTCGGTAGTACCGACGTGTTTCGGTAGGTACCTTTTTAAAAGTACCGAATTCGGTACCCATCCCTATACCGATCATATACATTTGAATTTTTTAATATCGCGTGTATGGGAAAGAAACTCCAATCGATAATCTATCATATGCGTTTGGGCCTATAACTAGCGTTTTTGGAATTACAGCAGAAAAGATTTAAAACATACTTATATTCTCCAAGGTATTAACACAGCAATGTTGAATGAAAAAGTATAACGTTCCCACATCCTGAACCATAGATAATCGATGTTGAATGGGCCATAGTAATGCAGATATAGCAATACAATTTAAAAAGTTATAGCCCTGCAAAGAAGGTAAACATCTCCATAGGCTTTTAACAGTGGCAGAGAGGGGTATGAGATGGGCACAACCCCTGGCGGTCAATGTGTTAAAGTGTGGTTGCTGTGTGTGTGGTCGAAAAACGATATGACTGCCCCGTCTTTTCCAAATCAAAAACCCTTGCTTGTTCCCGGTAGACACTCATTTTAACACCTGATAATTACAACCTGATAATTATCATTAACAGCGAACCATTAGGCCTACCATTTCCATACCAATAGGGGGAGCAATCATTCCAAATGACCAAAATGATTCTGCTTCATGATAGATATATACACAATATAGAATAAGTTTAAATCTAAATATCAATACACGATGGTCAAAAAGAAAACATTTGAAATAATGAGCAATATGGCTCCAACACATTCTGTGAAAGGCCTTATAACTCTATTCAGTTATAAGATTTAGTTCAAATATTGGGGGTTGCTGTTAAAAATGATTTGGAATGTACAGTATCTAAAATGTTTATTTAATGTTGAATTTACTAAATAGATATTAAATTGACTTGAACCTTGCTATAATTTTAGTTTGAATCAGTTTGGCTCTTAAAGAGTAGCATGCTCACAGCTGGTTGCTGTTGTCTTTGCAGGTATTGATGGAGATGGTAAATGCCATGGATGCTCAGAGCTTGGTGGAGCACCACAAGTCCAACCCGCTCATAATATACGGAGCAACTGTTGACGTGGACTTTTCTACACAATACTCCACACTTAAGTAAGACATCAATCAATCAATCAATCAATCAATCAATCATCTTGGGTAATTTCATTTAGCTTCACTTCTACACATGTTTGGAGAGTAATAGATTCCATGTAATAAGTTCACAGTATTACACAGTCTAATTCTACTATTTAATTTATCGTTATTATTATTATTGTTATTTTTTAAATCTTCTTTTATAAAATGGGTATTTAAATTTAAAGAGATTAAGGTATGTCTGCCAGTTGAAGCTTCAGTGACCACAGTATACTGTACGCAAACAATCAAGTCATGATACATGGATGTAAATTTAAACTGCATATCTCAAATAAAACGTCTGTTCTACAAAATGTACTCTGCTAAGTAGCCCTCTGTAGCCCGTTCTCGCTTAAATGATGTAAATAAACGACTACTAGACGAGATTTACATAATGTATTTTTTTTTTATAGCTATAAATAATATATTTACATATTGTATCAGCAATTTACAATGTGTACTTATCACAAATAAGTACATATATTATCTATTCAAACAATGTAAACGTGACTGTTTTCAGTTTTCAGAAAATGTCTTATATATATATATAGTCAATCTGGCACTCTTTGACCACAGGTGTCATTAATTGTCTCCTTAATTAGTGCATAACATTAACGTTTGCAAAAACCAAATAGGCTGACTGATACGTGCAAAATATACATTACAGAAATACGTAAGGCTTTGGCTACATTGTGTCTGTCCGTCTATTCTTTATACATTTTCAATGAGGAGCCTCCGTTTCTTGGGACAGGGTTGATGCTATGTCCGTCTCTGCTAGATTTGTGTCCATTTTGATGGACAGAAAAGTTTGGAGAGGGTGAACTGATTGGAAATGAATCTGTAGTGTGGAATACCGACCATTTCCGAAAAAGACGCCCACCAATTCGCTTACCAGCAGA
Organism: Notolepis coatsorum; assembly: GCF_963971535.1. Lineage (NCBI taxonomy): Eukaryota > Metazoa > Chordata > Actinopteri > Aulopiformes > Paralepididae > Notolepis > Notolepis coatsorum. The sequence goes on from NC_140180.1 coordinate 90,208,352, forward strand.
ACGGATCCACCGATGCATGCAATAGCCACAACACTCCACAGTGCCCTCAACCACCTGGAAGGAAAGAACTCTTATGTGAGAGTGCTTTTTGTTGACTATAGTTCAGCATTCAATAACATAGTCCCTGCCAGACTGGACACCAAATTCAGGAACCTAGCACTCAACCCCAACCTGTCCAGCTGGATTCTGTACTTTCTGTCGGACCGTTGCCCTTGAGGATTGTGTCCAGAGTCCCCTCCCTTACTCCCACCTGTACACCCAAGATTGTGTAGCCACACACAGCTCCAACATGGTGACTACGTTTGCCGATGACACTGACACAGCGATAGGCCTTAGAACCAAGAGCGATGAAACCACCCGACAGGGAAGAAATTGACAACTTTGAACAACCTCTCTCTCAGCGTTGACAAGACCAAGGAGCTGGTCGTGGACTACATTTACATTTAGTCATTTAGCTGACGCTTTTATCCAAAGCGACTTACATGTTCTGTACGACAAGTCATCAGGAAGGGCACAACTTCTGTAGTGTAGGGACTACTGGAGAGGGGGAGAAAGGCTGGAGCCCATCATCATCATCAACGGGTCTGCTGTGGAGAGAGTCAGCAGCTCCTTACAGGAACACGCCAACATTTTGGGAAATTAGCTTACCGTCTTCTCCAGAGAGAGACAAGAAGATAGATACCAGTTTCCTCTCTGTGCGTTGAGTAGAAAGCTATCTGACTGCATGTTAGCCTAGCTTAGCACAATGAATGGAAGTGGACAGTGCCGGTTAGCCTCCGGCACGGTCCGCTCCCATCACCTGGGACCAACCAGGTGCACATCAAGCCAGGTGGTGAAGAAAACAACGCACCTCAGGCAGGTGAAGAAAACACAACAACACCTTTCACCTCAGGCAGCTGAAGAAAACGCAACACATTTCACCTCAGGCAGGTGAAGAAAACGCAACACATTTCACCTCAGGCAGGTGAAGAAAACGCAACACATTTCACCTCAGGCAGGTGAAGAAAACACAACACCGCCTTTCACCTCGGGTAGGTGAAGAAAACAACACCTTTCACCTCAGGCGGCTGAAGAAAACACAACAACACCTTTCACTTCGGGCAGCTGAAGAAAACAACACCTTTCACCTCACTCGGGTGAAGAAAACACAACAACGCCTTTCACCTCAGGCGGCTGAAGAAAACACAACACCTTTCACCTCAGGCAGGTGAAGAAAACGACACCGCCTTTCACTTCAGGCAGGTGAAGAAAACGACGCCTTTCACCTCAGGCAACTGAAGAAAACAACACCTTTCACCTCAGGCAACTGAAGAAAACGCAACAACACCTTTCACCTCAGGCAACTGAAGAAAACAACACCTTTCACCTCAGGCAACTGAAGAAAACGCAACAACACCTTTCACCTCAGGCGGCTGAAGAAAACGCAACAACACCTTTCACCTCAGGCGGCTGAAGAAAACGCAACAACACCTTTCACCTCAGGCGGCTGAAGAAAACAACACATTTCACTTCAGGCAGCTGAAGAAAGCACAACGCCTTTCACCTCAGGCAACTGCAGCACGGGGCCCCAGATTACAATTCCACGGTTTTTCTACAGAGGCGATTTTACGATTCTGAATCGATCTTCATTTGAATGAGCGATTATCGATTCATAATCCAGAGATCGATATTATTCCCCCCCCCCCCCCCCCCCTGTTATGCAAATTCCCTTCCCGGTCGCGTGAATACTTTCGGCAACCAACATGCCCTTCCGCGTTGCTCTGATTGGCCAGCGATCGGCCAGCCCTCTACGCTCGTTTCCCCCCTACGCCGGTAACGCGTGCATGCGCATTTTCTTTTTGACGGCACTCGCACGCCAAGCAGGTTTTCGCCACACAGCCGCAAGCTGTGCAGGTTTTAATAGCAGGTTTTAATGGGTTTCGCCGCTGCGGCATTATGCATTTAGGCTGTAAAAATCATCCACTTATTGCCATCATGGACCAATAACGTAACAGATTGACAGGTGGTGACAAAGCACGCGACTGGGCATTTATTTAAAAAACATACATACCCTAACCACATAACAGATATTTAAAAGGTAATTAACAGGCATGTTCTGCAACATATATTCACTCTTGAACAATCAATCAATGTGCATGAGATGAGGTTCTATTATGTAGAACATGGTACAGTAAGTGGGGAGTGTAAACAGTGATTCAAACCCCCTCAATGTACGGTTTAGTTTCTGACAGCTGGGCTGTGTTGTCACGCGAAATAACGTTATGAATAAAACGCGAAATAACATTATATAACGTAACGTTATGTTATATAACGTTACAATTAGGGATGCACCGAATATTCGGCCGCCGATAATTATCGGCCGAAAATGGTCAAAAAGGCTCTTTCGGCTTTCGGCCGAAAGCGTTTTAGCACCGAAAATATATCACCGAATGTCAAAGAACAGGGACGTTCGTAACCTACCTAACGTGTTGTTGTGATGATGTAATCAAAACGCGCCTTCAGTCATTACATGCGCAACGTGAGCTCTTCAGTCCTGCGTTCTGCAGCCTGTGATAACTCCTCTTGGGACTCGTTGCGCTGTTTCTATGTAAACTCTGCGCGCAACGCGTCCAATAAATGTGTCTTTAACATGCTTTATATCCTCACCATTACTATATGCCTGTCGCGGTTTAAAACCTTTTTAATTAACGTTAGCGTTAAGCTAGCTAACAAGGCTTCCAGTCTTTCACTCGTCTCTCTTAAAGCTACGTCATCCCCCGCTAATAGTCACGGGAGATGTAGTAAATACAACAGTCCTTCCATGTAGGCTAGAACGCCGTGAATTATGACAGTAGTTCAAGTTTCTACATAGGACTATAGATGGAAATTATAGCTTCTTGCTAAATCTGGTGCACCCATCTATTTGCAAATGATTGTCAGTAGGCCTACACACTGTCCTTTATAAATGAAATAAACTAAAGGCGCATAAATTATGCATTACTATATTCCATCACAATAGAATAGATATAGCTAGGCTACCGACGTTGTGATAGAAGTAGCTAGCTGTATCTTGTTTACAGTTGAAATGTGTATTTTTATTTTGTCACAATATTATTTGAAAAATATTGTGTAAAATTGAACTATTTCTGAGTTGCAGCACTTAAAAACATTAAATGGACCGTTATATCTTATTAAATTGTGGACATTTATTCATTCCCACTTATTAGACACTATTTCTGATTGTAAAATGGGCGTAAAAGGCAAAATACAGAATTCTGAAATATTAAAATGGAAAAAACGGAATTTGGGAAAAAATTGTATTTGGAAAATAATAAAATGGATTTCATATGGCTCTAGCAGAGGTTGATAGCTGGCTACTTTAACCACATTTTACTGAAGTGATTAAACAAACTAGCTTGCTGCTTAATTTGTATAGCCTACTGTATCTCACGTTATCAAGCTAATGTCGAGACCTCCACTGTTAGTGTTTATTGTTTTTGCATTGAAAACTCACGACACAATTGACGCACACAATTGATTCTACATATTTGGGTGAATTAGAACATTATATTATGCAAACACAATGACAATTTCCAAATCGGCATACTCTGCACTGGCAGACGAGTGAAGCAAAGGCTGATCTGTGGTGTGTGAGTTTCAGCACCACATAGAAGGTGGACAGCTCCCCTACACACACACACACACACACACACACACACACACACACACACACAGCATACTCTGGCAGCAGGAGACGGTGAGAGAGAGGGGGGAGAGCACATGTTGGAGTGTTTAGATATATTTCAAGTTGTGTGAATAGCAAACAAAAGAAGGTTGTTTCCCTGTCTCTAAAACAATCAAAAGAAGAAAAAAGACCCACTTGTCCGTTCTGGCAACCAGAAGGCAAACTACACCTGCCCAAATATATATATATTTTTTTGTACTTGTACCCCAGGCAGTCGGGCAACCATTAGTGTCGATGGCTGTATTTAGCATTAAGATACTTTATGAAAACGGGTCTTCTGAAAAGTTCATATTCCTCTCTATCTGTAGGGGAATGCTGTCAGATTCAGAGCAAACGAGATTCAGTCCTCATTCCAGAGAGGAGACTTGGGAAAAAGGTAAGTGTGTGACGACGCCTACAGTTTGTTTTGTTTGGTCCAGGCCACGGTGGACATGTTTACCAAAGTCGGGTAGCTCGTTATTGGACAGTTTTGGTAAAAGCATAACTTTATTAATTTGCTAGATTCTCCAGATCACTGTACTTTTGTGTACTTTGTTTTTGTTTTGTAATCGGGAAGTCAATATAATAAATAATAATTCATTACATTTATATAGCTCTTTTCTAGACACTCAAAGTGCTCCCCACAATGTAGGGTTGAAATTTGGCTATGCAGGCTCAATGGCTGCCATACACCGCACCGGCACACATCACACTACATAATGGCTGAACGGCTCAGGAGACAGGGATTGATATCAGCCAATTAAGGGGAAGGGATGATTAATGTGTCCTTGATGTCAGAGGCCTGATTGGGAATTTGGCCAAGAACGTCGGGGTAGGGGTGGACGGTATAAATGGTATACGGTATAAACGGTATGAATTTGTGCTACGGTATGGATTTTGACTATACCTTCATACCTTGTGACCGGTAGACTATAGAGCAGCTAATCACAGCAGTAGCAATGACGTTAACGTTACTTGACGATTCACTCGTAAATGACGTTTGCAGTGGTCGTTGCATAGTGTTTAATTGTACTGAGTATTTATCCACTTGTTCACGGACCTTGCCATATAGTTTGGGCATTTCAATTTGGCTAAGGAGGCTGAGAGGAGACTTGCTTTAGCGCAGCAACGGGCTAACGTTAGCCACTAAGCTAACGTTCTAACGTGACTCTGTGGCACCAGTTCCATTAGTGAGGAAAGGGGGGGGGGGGGGGGAGGGAGGGGGGGGTATATTGACGAGGCTTGAAAACAGAGGTTCAAAGATAACTTCACATTTATTTGGCTATTCATTTCTTTATATCGCTTTATCCATCGGGCTGCTCTCGTTTCCAGCTCTGTGTTGACAATCATGGTGTGACATCATCACATACGGCATCTTAGGAAGCTCAAACCTCAAACTCAAACCTATTACATCACACTCTCTCGCTCTCTCTCTCTCTACGTTGTCAAACATGTACACTAAAGTTAAGTTATGTTGGAGTTGTATTGTGTTTGAGGGAAAGAAACCTGTCCTGCTGTAGTTTTTATTTTCACTTTGCAGCTTGATTTGATTGTATTTCATGAAAAAAGTGTTTTTCAGAGATGGAAGTAACTTGAGAAAAGGTGTTGCATTTTTCTATTGCAGTTTTGCACAATAAATGTTCTTACCTCTGTACTATGTGAAATATGTCCTAGTAATACAAGAGTACAGTAATAGCTGCCATACCAGTGTTTTACACCTTCAGAAGCATTTATATTAGACATTTTAAGATAAATGAATATACCGTGATATATACCGTTATTGTCTATGCTTCAAATTATACCGTGATATACATTTTAGACCATACCGTCCAGCCCTATGTCGGGGAACCCGCTACTCTTTGCGATAGGCGTCCTGGGTTATTTAACAACCGAGATTCAGTCAGGACCTCGGTTTAGCGTCTCATTCGAAGGACATCACTCTCAGCTATACGGACGTCCCTATCACCTAAACGGGGGCATTGTTACTGACTATTCCAGAGGACAGAGTATCCCCTTCTGGACAACAACACCACTTTCCAACAACGGCCTTGACCGGGGCTCGAATGAGACATCTTACCAACCAGAGGGTGAAATTGAACAGTGCTATAGATGACATTCATCCACTAGGTGTCGCACTTGAGCACCAGCATGTCATTTATCCAATCAGGTGCATTCCACGTGGGGAAATGGGAAGTAAGGAGGGGATAAATGCGATCAATAATGTTGGGGGGGAAAGCAATACTTTTTATTCTGCACCTTTGTAAAAGCTCCTTGGGTGTATTGTTTAAAAAAATGATTTACTCTACATACAAATGTTATCTATAGCACCTTTAATTTTATTTAGGAGACTGAGTGGTAATAGTTTAATATTTGACATTCTTCTCATATTGATTACGTCAATATCTTTGTCTCTTGGTTTTAACGAGAGTGTTACGACCCCTGTGAGTCTAAGGGTAAAGGGCTGTAACATAACAGTTGGTTGACAGAAAAGATGGACCACGTTTGTAAACGACAATGATATTTATTGAAAGATGCAAAGGAAGCACATGTAGCTCAGGGGTGAGCCCAGGCCAAAACAACAAACAAACACCATTATACTCCAAATAAACCCAAATCTAATCTATGGTAAAAGGGATTACATTACCTAAACTACTCTTACCTAACCAAAACAGGAGAAAACAATATCCAAAGGAAATGGCAGCTCACCCCATCTGTGCTTCCTGAGAAAGAGAGAAAAACACATTAATGATACAGAAAACAAAGACAGCATATATACAAAAACAAACTATAACTAACAATGCTCTCTCTGTGGCCATACACACACAAGGAAATTTCCACTAAGCACCAAGGCCCATAAACGAAATGCAATATTGTCAAAGGTACAGGTTACAAAATCACACTAGGCCTAGCCTCATGCCAGAGAGAGAGAGTGACTGAAGTGAGAAGCCATGTTTTAACAGGTGTGGGGTGATCCATGATTGGGTGGTGTTGATTGAGTGTTGGAGTCTGGAAAACCATCCACCAATCGGTGCTGTGTTGCTATAATGTGAGGGCAGGCCTGGCAGGGACCAATGGTGGAGGGAACAATGGCTGGAGGGAGGAAACAAAAATGGAGAACACACACACATGGAGACACACACTGGGGAATATATACATTGGGATGTAACACCCCCATACATAAGACAAAAACATGTTTGACACTTAACACCAACTAAACATGTTTTTTTTTAACAACGAGACAACATCTCTGAGATAACATGTACTTCAAAACAAAGAGCTATAAAAAAACTAGCAGTTGGTACAACAACCACTCGGGTCAACAATGACAAAACGAGTTGACGGCAAGAGAGACTGAGTCGACAGCAACATAAAACGAGTCCACAGCAACATAGACCGAGTAGACAGCAAAATAGAACAAGTCGACAGCAATATACAGTAGAACGAGTCGACAGCAACAGACAACGAGTCGACAGCATTTACCTTTCGGAAATCAGTACAAAATTCCATCCGATTTGGGAGCTAACAAGCAAGGTGAACTCCAGGGACTGCAACTTGGCTTGGCTAAACCATGTTTTAACAAATAGTCAACCTCCTGTTGCATCATGGCCCTCTTGGTGATGTTAACACGGTATGCATGTTGCTTGATAGGCACAGCATTGTTAACATTAATATCATGGGCCAATACAGAAGTACAGGAGGGAACATCACCAAACAGAGCCATGTAGGCCTGAATCAAATTTGTGATGTCCTCTCGCTGCTCCTCAGGTAAGTGTGCTAAGTGAGTGGGCAGGTTCCTTAACATCTCAGTGTTGGACAATCTAGCACCCTGATGGGCTGCATTGCGCAACTCCAAGCCATCTACATCCTCACCACTAACGTCAGGAGAGTCCGGAACTATTGGAGTTGAGGCAACAGCAGAGACGGCCAGTCCGGCTGTCTGGTCTGAGGTCTTCACCTGCACACTATCTCTGGAAAAATATGGTTTAAGCATATTGATGTGGCAAACACGAGAGTGACGTTTACGATCAGGGGTGCGAACCACATAGTCTGTATCACTTATTTTCTTGTCTATTGCATACGGTCCGGAAAAACGAGCGGAAAGAGCAGAACCAAGGATAGGTAACAGGACTAGAACCTTATCACCTGGCTGGAAAGATCGAGAAACAGCTTTCTCGTCATAGTGCCGTTTCATAGTTCTCTGGGAAGAAGAGAGCGCTTCTTTTGCGAGAGAGCACGCCTGATGCAGTCGCTCTCGAAACTGGCTAACAAAATCTAGAACATTAGTGGGTGTGCTGGCACCCTTTGACATGAACCGTTCTTTAAGAACTTTCAGAGGCCCTCTAACAGTGTGCCCAAAAACGAGCTCAGCAGGACTGAAACAAAGAGACTCCTGTATGGTCTCTCGTGCAGCAAATAGAACAAGGGGGACACCCTCATCCCAATCTTTCTCTGTGTCTAAGCAATATTTACGCAACATGGACTTTAATGTCTGATGCCAACGTTCTAGAGCCCCCTGAGTTTCAGGGTGGTAGGCACTGGACACTATATGTCGGATACCCAGGGACTGTAACACTTGCTCAAATAACCTAGACAGGAAGTTGGTGCCTTGGTCCGTTTGTACTACCTTAGGCAGTCCAAACGTAGAGAAGAACTTCGTCAAAGCCTTAATTATTACAGGCGCTGTAATTCTGCGAAGAGGGATAGCCTCAGGGAAACGGGTGGCGGTACACATTATTGTCAACAAAAACTGATTGCCGGCTTTGGTCTTTGGCAACGGACCAACACAGTCAACTATGACATGTTCAAATGGTTCACCGACCGCTGGTATAGGACAGAGGGGAGCAGGTGGAATTACCTGGTTTGGCTTTCCGGTGATCTGACAAGTACTACAGGTACGACAGTACTGTGCTACATCGGACTTCAAACCGGGCCAAAAGAAATGTTGAAGTATTCTGTTGTATGTTTTAGTGACTCCCAAGTGTCCAGACCAAGGGTGGTCATGGGCCAAGAACAGTACATGCTGACGATAAACTGCAGGGATAACAATCTGATAAACAGTGCTCCAGTCTGGCACCTGATCTGGTAGCCCTATCTCCGATTGTGCATGCTCTGCCAGTCTAGTACCATGGGACCTCCATGTACGCATCAAAACTCCTTCATCCACAAAATAAGAATGCAACTCTCTCTGTTCTGTTTCAAGAGAAGAGAAACATTTTGCAAGAGAAGGGTCAGCCTTCTGGGCAGTAATTAGCATTTCACGAGTAACGGGTAACTTCAATGCGTCGGAACTAGTTACAGTTGTCTGTGGGGGTACCTTACTATGAGTCGGTGGTTTGTCAGCGGTATCAGAAGTTGGAGCCAGCAACTCCTCCCTGACAAAGGCTGAAGCAAAAACAGAGTCAGACAAATTAATTTCATCACCTCTCTTTTTCAATTGAGCCCGAGTGACAACACTTGCAGAAAAAACTTCAGGGAAGTTCTGTGACAAGTCATCAGGCAGAGAATCTGTGTCTGGGTGATCCGACACTTCCAGCACAGCGTTCACCTGTCCTCCAGCTAAATCATTTCCCATGATAAAGGAAATGCCTTTAACTGGCAAGGAAGGTCTCACCCCTATTTTAAAGAAACCAGTGACCAAATCAGATTGTACCAGCGTTTCCGTTAGCCGGTAATTACCGGTATTTGACCGGCAAAATCTGTTGAAGTCCGACATATTTCATCTCTCCGGTCTTAATGTCCGGTGAAAATAATTCCCTGTGTCTAAGCACAATTTGATTATTTGAATTGTATTAAAATAGGCTAAAATTAAATAGCCTATGCGATGAACGAAACGATCATTACATTTGTTTCCTCTTTGCTTCTAATAATGACAACGACGTCGTCAGCGAGAGCTTAGTGCTGGGTGTGCGAACTTTTGTGAAGCTGCAGAGCCAGAGCACTATCAGCACAATGCAGTATTCCAGCAGTACTCCAATTCAGCCATTTTCAGCCAATGTTGGGTGGGGGGCGCTGCTGTGCGGTTCCCAGAAAAGAGCCAATAACAGCTGAATCAGCTTCTCTGCAGCGCCATACTCTTTGCAAATAAGTCGTTGCGAGGTGGAGAGAGTCGTCACGCAAACCACGATAATGTTGCCGTCTCTCTGCTTTCTCAGTTCTTCGCTTGATATAATTAATACAAATGTCCAATATAACGGAATTCGTTAGCTCATAAAAATGTGATTATAACAGACTGCTGTTTAGTGTCGGACCGACTGCCCACATACGCGGTCTATTTTATTTCAAGTCAGCAGCAGCACGGAGTATCGAGGGACTTATTTTATTTGGAATATATTAATGACTGTATACGCAAAAGTAGCCTAGTTTTAAGTAATACTATTATAAATCTACATGCCTTGAGGATGACATTCTTTATATAGCCTGCCTATCGATTGTTTTAAAGCTCAATAAACTATGACCGGAATTAATCTCATTTGTCCGGTAGATTGAAATCTTACAGGTCACGGAGACCGGCAACAATTTTTTCTAACGGAAACCCTGGATTGTACATGAATACAGTGTAACGGGGCTGGCACGAAACCCATCTCAATACCTTGAACTAGGACACTAGAACCACAGGAAGATTTCTCAGACAGAGGTAGTACATCAGAGAGGATAAAGGATTGTGAGGCTCCAGTATCTCGTAAGATCTGAACTGTACACTGATCTTTTGGATCCCCTGTCAAGGAAACTAAACCCTTGGAAGTAAATGGCCTGAAACAAGGATCGAGAACATCCTGATCATTGTGCATCTGTTGATCGGAATCAGGTGCCATTTTAATCAGACCAACCCCTTTGGGTTGTCTAAAGTTCTGAGAGGACGGTTGCTGCTTACGTTTCAATGTTAAACAGTCAGAAATAACATGACCAGGCTTATGACAGTAGTAACATGTCCGCTCCTCTTTTGAGCGTGGAGGTGACATTTTTGGTCGGGGGTGTGTGAATTCTGAATGGTTGGGGACAGAATGTTTCTGAGAGAAATCATGGGGGAGAAACGAGTCACGCCTATCTACAAACACAGTTTTATGGGTTAGCGCAAACTCATCAGCTAATACAGCAGCCTGCTGCAGAGTGGACACTTTCTGCTCACTCAGGTAAATTACAATACGCTCTGGCAAACGATTCTTAAACTCTTCTAATAGAATGAGTTCTCTGAGAGAGTTAAGATCTGAGGCCTTGCTGGCTGCACACCATTTATCAAAGAGAGTTCCCTTCTCTCTAGCAAACTCTACAAAGGTCTGGTTGACAGCTCTCTTGTGACTGCGAAACCTCTGCCTATAAGCTTCGGGCACAAGCTCATATGCACGAAGGATGGCAGCCTTCACAGTATCATACAGTAAACTATCTTCTAGGGAAAGTGTTGAACAAACCTCTTGGGCTTTACCAGTCAATTTGCATTGAAGCAACAAAGGCCAGACCTCTTGGCCAGCGCAATGAAGCAGCAATACGCTCAAACACATTAAAATAAGTATCAACTTCCGTCTCTCGGAACGGAGGCACCAAAGCAATGTGTTTACTTATATCAAAAGTGTGTGATGAATAAGCTGTGGAGGAGGACATACCCGGGCCTTGTGGAGGAGTCGGTGTAGCAGAGTTGGATCCACTCCTTTGGTCTCCCAGCTCCAACTCCCGCAGTCTGAGCTCTTTTTCCACCTCAAGCTCCAACCTACGGATGTTAACAGCCCTTTCATTTTCCGCCTCAAGCTCCATTTTACGAAGCCGATACTCCGCCTCACGTGCTTGTGCCTTCTCCTGAGCCTCCATCTGGAGACGGGCTATTCTAACCTTGACCTGGGCCCCTTCTCGAGACCCAGATGACACAGGAGAGGCCAAGTGAAAATGTGGCAATGTGACTCACACCTGCCTTTTCAGCACCATGGGCTTGCTCCTCAGAATGCTGTGCTTCCGTAGGTTCACCAGGAGGACTTGCATGTTCATCAGAGACCACAGGTAAAACAAGCGTCCCCTGCTCCAACAGCTTATCTACCACAAGACACCTGATATCCTGCTTAAGATGCTTTTGTTGAACCGAGAGTTGAAAATGTGTGGCAATCTCCACTAAGTCTGCCTTGCGGCAGCTATCCAGCACTTCCCAAGTAGGATTGCTCAAGAATTTCCCCAGATCAAAAGTACTAACTGCCATTATTTTTTTATTTTTTTTACACAAATGCCATTTTTACACACAAATTAATTAATAACTATACAAGTGTAAACGAACACAGTTCACCAAATCCATCAACCAACAATTGAACACGGGTTACAAAATCCAGGCAGAGCCCCCATTTATGTTACGACCCCTGTGAGTCTAAGGGTAAAGGGCTGTAACATAACAGTTGGTTGACAGAAAAGATGGACCACGTTTGTAAACAACAATGATATTTATTGAAAGATGCAAAGGAAGCACATGTAGCTCAGGGGTGAGCCCAGGCCAAAACAACAAACAAACGCCACTATACTCCAAATAAACCCAAATCTAATCTATGGTAAAAGGGATTACATTACCTAAACTACTCTTACCTAACCAAAACAGGAGAAAACAATATCCAAAGGAAATGGCAGCTCACCCCATCTGTGCTTCCTGAGAAAGAGAGAAAAACACATTAATGATACAGAAAACAAAGACAGCATATATACAAAAACAAACTATAACTAACAATGCTCTCTCTGTGGCCATACACACACAAGGAAATTTCCACTAAGCACCAAGGCCCATAAACGAAATGCAATATTGTCAAAGGTACAGGTTACAAAATCACACTAGGCCTAGCCTCATGCCAGAGAGAGAGAGAGAGTGACTGAAGTGAGAAGCCATGTTTTAACAGGTGTGGGGTGATCCATGATTAGGTGGTGTTGATTGATTGTTGGAGTCTGGAAAACCATCCACCAATCGGTGCTGTGTTGCTATAATGTGAGGGCAGGCCTGGCAGGGACCAATGGTGGAGGGAACAATGGCTGGAGGGAGGAAACAAAAATGGAGAACACACACACATGGAGACACACACTGGGGAATATATACATTGGGATGTAACAGAGAGCTTCCCAAAGCATTTTTTTTTTAATGTTCTACAACAAGAAATATGACTGCCAAATATGACATGTTTTTTATAAAAAGGTTGGGTAGGAGGGGTGGGTCGGGGACACTGTACAACTGTACAAGCAAAACTGTACATTGGGATATTGACAAGACCATACTTGGTAATTTACTGTACATTGGAGGTGGTTGTGTTAGGACATTTACAGGGGCCAGTTTCGAATTGCAGTCTCCCGTAGGTGTTCTTTGAGAGTGGTTTTGAAAGTGGGTAGTGATTCACATTCCTTTACAGCTTTGGGTAGGGCGTTCCACATTGATGTGGCATAATTGCAAAACGTGTTTAGTCCCTTGTTTTTTGTATTTCGGGGGCACTGAATTTGTATGATAAACGGTTATTAAACATCCTTATCATTTAAAAAATACAACTCAGTACGTGAACGGCAGCTCTTGTTTTGCTAGGTGGTAAGTTATGTCAACCATTCTGCTGAACAGGTCAGCATTAATTTTCATAACGGACTGGACGATGGGTTCGTTGTGTTTCAGTTTGTTCTTCCACGCTTCTGTGAACAACATAAACACGGAAAACAATAATCAAAAACTGTATAAAAAAAAACAAGTCAACAGAGCACAATTACGCCTGTCCAAAACGTGGTACAGCTAGCTTATTGCAATGACGTTACCTAAGTTAGCAAACTCGCTAATGTTAACGTCAGTGACACCAGTGGTGGGAAGCCCAGAACAATAGATGTCAGCTGTCAGTGCGCACAGGGGTGAAATTGTGCTGGGAGCGTTGTGGTGTTTGCAATGGAGGAGAAGTTTGGTTCACTTGTAAATAAACGATTCACATAAATGAAACAAAACGGATCAGGCGTTCTTTGTGTGTAAATATGATATGAACATGGATGTCGAAGGAACAGAAGCCTCTACATCAGGGGTCTCAAACTCAATTTACCTGGGGGCCGCTGGAGGTAGAGTCTGGGTGAGGCTTGGCCGCATCAAATATTCCACAAAAAAAGGGGTTCAAGTATTCAAAAGAAAAGTACAACTGATCCAATCTTCTCACAAACTCACTAAAACCTCACAAACACCAGCAACTGAGCATTCTCAGTGGTGTCAGTGGACTCATCCACAGCTATGGAAATGCACTGTGCATTTTTTTTTTAATTCTATCACAAAGCTGTTTAATCAAATCATCAGCCAGTATTTCAGTTATTCTGGTTGCTGTGTTATCTGAGGAGAATTTGCTTTTGTTTGCCTTCAAACATGGTCTCCATCACTTCAGTCATACATTATTTTATTATTTATGCATCAGAGAATGGCTACTTGTTTTTAGCCAACACCCATGCCACTGAGTGAGGACTTCTTGGTTGCTTTTTCTCATTGTGACATAGCTTTAATTCTGCTTGCAGCTTGATTATGATTTTCATTCCATTTATTTGTGTGGTTCTTAGCACTGAATTTGCGGAAATGTTGCATCAAAATAACTGTTGTTTCATAGTGGCGTTTCAAATATGCCACTCTTCACAAGAGCTACCGTTTCTTGGCATATTAGTCACATTGGTTTGGTGCTGGGAGGATGCACACATATTTTTCAGTCCATTCATCTTTGAATTGCAGCGATTTTCACTGTCGACTTTTCTTTTACTGACCATCTTTGAACATGCCACATTTTTCTACTAGCTGCCTGCTGGCGAAACTAGGCTACTAGCTACATTTATCTCACAGAGATAAAACTGGGAACTAGGCTACTCGCTACAGTACCTGCAGATTAGACTACCAGTAGATGCGCTGTCAACTCGCTCTGACTGGGACCCGTTGAAAGAGACGACATGCATTCCGTGAAGACCCGCCCTACTCCCCTACTCTGTCTCTGATTCGCAGACTGTGGGTGGGGGGGGGGGGGGGGGGGGGGGGGGGGGGGAATGCTGACGGGACGCTGAATGTGATTGGACCAGAGTAGACAGACACAGACAGTAGTGCAGCCGGACAGGCAGAGCACTGCTTGCAGATGAGATAGCGGAGAATTTCGAGGATGCCTGCCATACGCACTGGATATATTTTCCTTCCACTTGGTATCACTCCGGAATCACGTTTCAACCAAGTCACTAACATAACGTTGATGTCATCATGAGCCTGCGCTATGGTAGCCTACAAGTGATAATATAAATAAAACATCCAACTCGCACAACGACGCGCGGGCCGCACTAACACTAAACTTTGATGTCAAGTAGGGGGCCGCAAAATATCATCCAGCGGGCCGCGAGTTTGAGACCCCTGCGCTACATTGAACATGGCACACGAAGGAACAGGAAACTCTACATTGAACATGGCGCGTGAAGGAACAGGATTGGAAACTACAGCTAATATTACATTCAAGCAAATTAACATACAAATTATAAAACATTGTCGACACTTACCATATGCCATTTTGTGGCCGCGGCTGTCTTGGTGGCGCAAAGCGCTGTATTTTTTGACAGTCTTTCGTCCCGCGGACAAAAAGATCCACACAAGCTCCTCGAACACTAGCCGTGTTTGCAGCCGGAGTCTCACGACAAGCTTTGCAATATGATATGTTGACCGGTAGGCAGCATCCTCCTCAACCCCTACCCAGTCTAATCCCCACGACTCCATCGTACTCCGCTTTACTTTTTTTTATTTGAGGACCTGGGGAATCTGCTTTTCAGACTCATTTTCCTTCGTGTTTTTATAGTTTGATAAAAAACGCTCCATCTTGTCTGTCTTCAAAATGCCATCAAATGCTGGTGAGCTGCTCACCTGCTAATGTGAGAGGGTGGGGGAGTGACATCGATCAAAATCGGCGTCTGATCAAAACAGATTTAATAAATCACGTCTTTCACTCGTCAGTTAAATAAATAGTAATATTAATTGTTATACTATGTTTGATAACATAATGTTAATGACATTAATAATGTCTCCATATATATATATATCATTAGTAAACTGTCTGGGGCTTTTTGTCCCCCCCGGCCCCCCTTTAACATGAGGGAAGCTGAGAACGGATAGCTGTCAGTGCGCACAGGGGTGAAATTGTGTGTCACAGCTGGGAGCGTTGCAGTGTTTGCAATGGAGAAGTTTGGTTCACTTGTAAATAAACTATTCACATAAATGAAACAAAACGTAATGTTTCCGTTAGAAAATATTGGGGCCGGTCTCCGTGTCCTGGAAGATTTCAATCTCCCGGGCAAATGTGAGAAATTCTGGTCAGTTTATTGAGCTTAAAAACAATTGATAGGCAGGCTATATAAAGAGTGACATCCTCAAGGCATGTAGATTTATAATATTTTAACTTAAAACTAGGCTACTTTTGCGTATACAGTCATTAATATATTCCAAATAAAATAAGTCCCTCGAGACTCCGTGCTGCTGGTGACTTGAAATCAAAATCAAATCGGTGTCTGGGCAGTCGGCCCGACATTAACAGCAGTCTGTTATAATCACATTTTTATGAGCTAACGAATTCCGTTATATTGGACATTTGTATTAATTATATCAAGCGAAGAACTGAGAAATTTGGCAGAGAGAGACGGCAACATTATCGTGGGGTTCACTGAAACGTTCAACGAAGCGATAAACTAATCCCAATAGTATGCAACTGCAGAGCCAGCGGCACCATCCGGTCCGGTCAGGGGACCGCTTAGCAGCGCCACCCACCCAGTGGCTGAATTGCCAATGGCTGAATTGGAGTATTTCACTGTGCGGGCACAACTGTGAGCTCTGCGGCTCTGCAGTTGCATGCTTCTCGCTAATCCAGCACAGGTCGCGAGGGAATTATTTTGACAGGACATTATGACCGGAGATATTTAAATATGTCGGACTTCAACAGATTTCCCCGGTAAAAAAACGGTAATTACCGGACAATGGAAACCCTCTCTATATATATATATAATTAGTAAACTGTCTGGGGCATTTTGTGCCCCCCTTAACTGATTTTCGAGGGCATTTTGTCCATTTTCACTGGCATTTTGCCCCAAGCCCCCGTTAATTTCGAACCCTGCTTGGGATTATATACCACAAAACTGAACGTTATTGGCAGATATTGGAGCGCAGTTAGTTTGTCTCCCCTATTGTGAACATTTAGCAACCATCCGATTTGAAATCAGTTTAAAAATGGCAGAGCTGTCGCAAGAATAAAAAACCTACTGTGCATACAGTAGATTTCTTTCTCTGTTCTTCATGCATGCCTGGTGATACTAAATCCAAATTAAACTCTGCCATTGGAAAGAGTAGATTTGGCCCGATCCATAGCTGTGCAAGTTGGCTATAATAAGGTAATTTATAGGCCTGATATTCTATATTCTATAATAATTAAGGCTGTCAGTTTATCGTGTTAAGTAGATTAATTAATTACATATATATTTTTTTTATATCTCATTCATTCCACAAGAACGTAGCATACACATTTACAGACTTTTTTTTAATATGGTCCATTTGCATGTTCTTGGTATCTGATTCTAGGGACATCTATGAATCTCAGGAATGTATTCCCAGTGTCAGAAATACTGTGTATGTTACTAGGCTTGAGTAAATTGTAATGAACCAAATGAGTATAAATTTTTTTTTAATCTTTGACTCTGAATAACACCATGCTAAAATTGACCAGACCTGAAAAATCTAAGCAAATGAATAAATGGTTTTGTACTAGATACAGTACTGAATTCTGCCATCCGGACACATGCCATTTGAAATATGATTATAGAATATCAGGCCTAAAATGGTTATGCGATTAAAATGCGATTAATTAATTACAAATCCTGTAATTAATTGGATATATTTTTTTAATCGCCTGACAGCACTAATAATAATATTTCAAATTGCATGGGTCCGGATGGCAGAATTCAGTACTGTATCTACAAAACCTTCTGTTTAATCATCTTCCCTTTATTCATTTGCTTAGATTTCTTGCACACGTGATCTCAAGAAGGTACTGAACAAGCTCAGTGGCAGTTTTTCATGTCTGGTTTGTTTCATCACAATTTACTCAAGCCTAGTAACAGACACAATATTTCGGACACTGGGAATACATTCCCTGAGGTCCATAGATGTCCCTAGATACCAAGAACATGCAAATGGACCTTGTAGAAGTGGGGCAATCTTCCATTTACTTAGGTATGTATTTTTAGGTGGATTTTCAGAAAATAGGACCAGGGGTTAAGAGTCAGACCAGGGTTAGATTTTTTATTTTTTTTTTAATTGCTATTTTTTGCCCCACCTACGGTAATTTCCGGGGTATTTTTTTTGTATTTCGGCGGCACTGAATCTTTATGATACATTAACATAAAAATTATAAAACATTGTCGACACTTACCATATGCCATTTTGTGGCTGCGGCTGTCTTGGCGGCGCAAAGCGCTGTATACCGTATTTGTTTACAGTCTTCGTCCCTATGTTTGATAACGTAATGTTAATGTCTCCATATATAAGTAACACAGTTTATTAACAAACTATTTATTACATGCATATTATTATTATACTGTGCGTGTGCATACTAAGGGCCAAACATCTGTGCAAATATACCACCAAAATCACACATTGGCCCATGCGTACTAGACGCAAAGGATATCAGTTGTCAAGCTGCTTTTGTATGTTGTAGTGTTGTCACGATACCAACATCTTGACTTTGATACAGATAGGAAAGGTAATGGAATATATTATTAGATGA
Source organism: Notolepis coatsorum (assembly GCF_963971535.1). Taxonomy (NCBI): domain Eukaryota; kingdom Metazoa; phylum Chordata; class Actinopteri; order Aulopiformes; family Paralepididae; genus Notolepis; species Notolepis coatsorum. The sequence goes on from NC_140180.1 coordinate 90,226,802, forward strand.
CAGGACATGGACAATTATTTATACAATTATTTAATTCATTATAATTGAAACGCTATTGAATAATAGTTAATGCAATTATTTTGTTACAGCTACTGAGCTATAATTTATACTATAGCTAGCTACTGTGCATCAATATCTTCATTTTGAATGAAATAGGTTCAGGAGAGAGAGATGTAGAGAGGGAGAGAGGGCGAGACACACAGATACACAGATATTCTCAGCCCCCACTTCCCTCACTATGCCTCTGTTCCCAGTAGGGATGTGCATCTCTATCACTGAGGCCGATGCGATGCGCATCTCGATACGTTGCCAACGATATGATACATTAACGATACATTTGAAGCACCGGCCGATGCGATACGATTCACCCCTGTTGAGATACAGTTAACTGTTCGATACGATTTGATTCAACATAATGCGATTCGGGGCGATTACGATGCGATTCAACATGATGCAAAATAATAATTTTATGGTATGACATAGGATTTGGTTGTATTCCTTATATGCAGCTTATATTATTATTAGAGAGAGAGAGAGAGAGAGAATATCATTGAACCTCTGTTTTCAAAGCCTCGTCAATATACCCCCCCATTTTCTCACTAATGGAACTGGTGTTGCGGAGTCACGTTAGATAGATACCAGTTTAGCGTTAGCTGAGCAGCTAACAGCGGCTAATGTTAACCAGCTAACGTAGTTTCTGAACTATTAGCAGCGGAGCGAAAAAAACACTACTGAGTTTGTAATCTTCACTCGCACACTATGCGAGTAAATAATTTTTCCGGTTCGCACACATATTTTTAGGGGCAAATGCGAGTTAAATGCTCGCACTGTAGAGCATATATAATTAGTAAACTGTCGGGGGCTTTTTTTGCCCCCTTAACTGATTTTCGAGGGCATTTGGTAAATTTTTTTGGGCATTTTTGCACTGTTAGTTATCCAGTTAGTTAGTCCCTGCCCACGGAGCACTATGTGGTTCTAGTAGGCGACTTATCTCTCTCCATCTCTCTCTCTCTTCCACCTGCCAGACCCCTACGAGCCTGACGTCTACAACCCAGAGGCTTGTATCACCATCACCAAAGGGCCCAACTTGTACAGACACCAACCCTTGCACGGACCCAACCTGATCACCATGGGAGACATGGACCTCTCACACAGAGGTATGTACGCCTCACACTAATAATAATGGTATTAATAATGATTGCAACAATAATAATTTACAATAATAATGTTGTCAACAGTTGGACTAGAATGTACAAAAGTAAATAAGAACATAAAGAGGAAATCATTAATAAAATTAAGAGATGGAAACTCCTCAAGTGACTAAATCAGAAGACTACTAGAGGGAGGGAATGCAAGGAATCAATAGTGCATTTTAGTCTGTGACTGTACCAAATGCTACCCTTGCTTTTCCACTGCATTGAGTGCTTGATTGTATACAGTAGAGAGATGCGTTTGTTATTCACCCTCGTATTTAGAATGGTTTGCTTTGCTCTCCTTGACCTGGCATACCGCGCAGCGAGGGGAACGGCTCCCTCCTACCTCCGGTCACTGGTCTCTTAACTACAGTTTGAGTTTATGGACCTTATGGTATTCTTGTTTTTTCTTGACTTGTTTAAAGAAGACGTGTCTCTGTTAAGCACTTTGAGTTGCACTCTGTGTATGAAAGGTGCTATATAAATGAAGATTATTATTATTATTATTACACGCCCCCATGACCCCTACGCTCTGCATCTTCTAACTACACACCCTCAAGACCCCTACGCTCTGCATCTTCTAACTACACGCCCCCAAGACCCCTATGCTCTGCATCTTCTAACTACACACCCACAAGACCCCTATGCTCTGCATCTTATAACTACACACCCTCAAGACCCCTATGCTCTGCATCTTCTAACTACCGGTACACGCCCCCAAGACCCCTATGCTCTGCATCTTATAACTACACGCCCCCAAGACCCCTACGCTGCATCTTCTAACTACACACCCTCAAGACCCCTACACTGCATCTTCTAACTACACACCCCAAGACCCCTACACTCTGCATCTTCTAACTACACACCCCAAGACCCCTACACTCTGCATCTTCTAACTACACACCCCCAAGACCCCTACACTGTGCATCTTCTAACTACACACCCCCAAGACCCCTACACTGTGCATCTTCTAACTACACACCCCCAAGACCCCTACACTGTGCATCTTCTAACTACACACCCCCAAGACCCCTACACTGTGCATCCTCTAACTACACACCCCCCAAGACCCCTACACTGCATCTTCTAACTACACACCCCCAAGACTAGGGCTGCACGATTCTTGCTAAAATGTGAATCACGTTTGTTCTCTAAGAATTAACATCGCGATTCTCTCACACGATTCTTATTTTTTGTCATCATTTAAAAAAAGTTAAATATATATATATTATAATTAGAGATGCTCGATATTGGCTTTTTTACCGATACCGATATACCGACATTGTCCAACTCCCCCAAAAACCTTTATTTACCCAGGCAAGCAAGTAAGAACAAATTCTGATTTTATTTATTGTCAAAAGTATGCATAATGTTGTTAATTCCACAACAAGAGATATGTAATGTTAATTACCTGAAATTATTCCGTTTTTTGGGTGGCGGAAACCCCTGCATATATCGGTATCGGTTGATATCGGTATCGGAAATTAAGAGTTGGACAATATCGGTATATCGGTATCGGTAAAAAAGCCAATATCGAGCATCCCTAGTCAGTACCATAAGAAAGAGATAAACGCAACGCAGAAAACTTCACTGAACCACAGGTGACGAGGTGATACTGGCTGATTACCGAAGAATCCAACAAGATGTAGTCATTAGGACTGTCAACCATTCTACTGTGGTGCCAACAGGGTTGAATTTGAGGTTGATTGCTGTTCTGTTATATGCCACCAGGAGGCGCAAATCCTGACTGAACTGATCCCGATTTGCAGCGTTAATGGATGGCCACAGCGCTTCAGAAATAGGTTTAGAAATCCATAGCACACATGAAGAATATTTATATCAATTTGACATTCATGATTCATGATGAATTTAAGACAACCTTTTCTAGGCTTTTGAAAATGTAGGGGAGCAGCCGAGATAAATTGCTGATCGAAGCACAGATTTCCAAAAATGATTACTAATATTTCCCAAATGAAGATGCAAGATCATCATGAAATATAATTTCATTTAATTTAGATTTAAAGGGGAACTATCTTACAGTTTCTTTCACTATTTGGGCAATTTTACACAATTCCTGTGAGTCTTATCGAACACATCTGTACGTTAAAAAAAAAAAATCATTGTTTTGTATTTCTAATCAAGTACTCTAAAACAGCATTTTTCGACTTCTAGATTTAAGCTGATTTGAGGCTGGGCTCCGCCCATACTCTGAATGCGATTTGAATGACAGACGCCCACCTGGCTGTAACTCCGCCCATACTACTCTAACGTCAAAAGTTAACCTAATACACAAACAAATATGGCTCAAGCATACGTTTTCGAATACAATACAATCCACAAAGGGATGACACCGAAGCAGGTACCCATGTCATACGATTTTGGGTATAGAGAAAACAAATGACAGGAAGAATAAGATTGCTCTCTCACTCCGTCTAAGATAAGATATTCCTTTATTGATCCCCTTGGGCAAATTCAGGCATCATAGCAGCATGGGGGAAGGGGGGGGGGTACAGGTAGTAAAAACAACACAAGCAGTGTAAACAAATAGGTCGATATAATTTACTATCTAACTAACTGAAAATATATTCACAGTGTCACATAATGTGCAGTATGCATAAGGTAGTGTTATAATTTACTATCTACTGAAATATACTTTATTCACAGTATCACAGTATCCACATAAGGTGCAGTATGCCTAAGGTAGTGTGATTGTCCTCCTTGGGTTCCTATTAGTCCTAGGTCAATGTCTGGCAGCAGTCGCCTGGAGGCCGCTAGTCGCTGCCCACTGTTGTGGAGCCTGATGGCCGCTGGTATGAAGGACTGTCCGAGGCGGTTAGTTGAGTGTCGGGGGGGGGTGTATGAGTCTGTGGCTGAACGTGCTTCTCATCTTGACTAGCTCGTCGTAGAGGGGGTGGTAGGGGTTCTCCATGATGGCAGCCAGCTTCCTTCTCATCCCCCTTTCTGCCATCACCTCTAGTCTAGGTAGCTCGACTCCTAGGTAACACACACACACACACAGCGCTTGTACTAACAACGTTAGTAATGTTAGATTTTCTTGGCGCAATAAACAGAGCTAAGATAACCCCCCCCCCCCCAAACACACACAAGGAACATAATCATTCATTCACAATACACACAAGTAGGTCTACATATATACAACGAAGCACAGAGCTAAGATAACGTTAGCTAAGCTAGCTTGCTCTCTCACTCCGTCTAACACACACACGCACACACAGTGCTTGCACTAACGTTAGACTTTCTTGGCGCACACACATACGGAAGAGTACCGTAATACACAAACGGATGAATGAACGAGGTCCTACTGCTAATTAACTAATTACAACGTACTGTATGTACTTACTGATTCAATGCTTTCTTTCAGTCCCAAATACTTGGTATAGGCTAGCTCCCTTCTTTAGCAATGGCCAGGAAATCACGGCAGCATAAAGTCCCTCGTCTATGCAAAAATCCAAAAACGGACTTGGCCTATTGGTTGTGGAGCACGACATCATTATCACCTTATGTTATGGATGGATCATCACCGTTTGTCCTCTTCCTCTTAATAATTAATAGTTCGCCATTGTAGGCGACTCCGAGTAGTTGGGAGAGCATTCGGCGGGTCGCCGAAAACAAACTTGGCCCATTGATGACGGATCACAACATCATCAGGGAATGAATGCAAGGACATATTCGCTGGTTGGCAGTCAGGAACACTACAGCACAACATATCTTGCCCGTTTTGCTCATAACCTTTTTAAATGCTAACCCAATGCTAACTCACTGTTAAACTTCAATTCCACGCACTTGCTTGCGTACTGCAATAAATAATGTTTGAGCGTTCACCTGCGGTGGCTGGCAGCTGGCAGCAAACATAGAGGGGACGGGCGTTATTATGCAGATGATAAACTTTTTACGCCAAAGGTACGCTAAATTTCAGATGACTCACTTGAGTGAGGGACAATATTGTGAGATGAGAATTGGAAGAATGTGCCAAAATGAGAATTAGAGACATAGATCCTATTAATATAAGTCCACATAGCTAGGAAACAATGCTAAACACGGGAAAAGGCCATTTTAACACTTTCAGTGCCCAGCAGGGGGCGCACGATTTAGTGCTTGAATGCCCACCATCCACTTCAATGTTAGCGTTAACACTTTGGTTGCCTAAGGTTAAATTAATGATATACCATAGATTGCCAGCGCTATTTGTCTATGGAGAAAGTCCCCTTCTTTGCAGGGCTATAACTTTTTAAATTCTATTGCTACATTGCCATTATTAGGGCCCATTCAAAGTCCTATATGTATTGTTCATTGTGTAGCAACGTTAAACTTTTTCATTCACATATTCATAGTAAAGTATGGTCTAATGTATAAGTATGTTTTCATCTCTTTCTGTAGCTTTCTCCAGAACGTGATATATAGCCCCAAATGCATTATATTGATGATGAAATACAGTTTGATGGCAATCACCGCGATATAAAAAATTCCAACTAGACGTACTTCTAGAAGTTACTACACGTCATCTGATGTTGACCGGATGGGCGAGGGGGCGTTTATAATTCCGTGGGCAGCGTTATACCAATCATCTAATGTGGGTCAAATGTTGATAATAGCAGTTATTATCGAAGACGGTAACGTTACACGCTGAAACTCACCCCAGTCTCCGCGCGCCGTTGGGCGATCATCGTCGAGTAGAAATTTTATCATTATGGGATATATTTTTACCCGGTCCATCTCCAGCTTGTATAATGGTATATATACGTCCAAATCATGTTGTTTATCGAGTTATTGGCAATCGATCACCGTGTAGCGTGACGAGCCAGAGTCACATGAACTATAGCGAGCGCCCGGAAGTACTACGGTCGTCATGACAACCTCTATTCAACATCCTGTTTGGCGATTGCGCCGATCGGCCACCAGATGGCGCTCCTGAACCGCCAGAGAGCTCAGTGGGTCCTGCTGGTGGATCTCAGGCCAGCGGAGGGACATTATGAATCCGATCGCAGATTTTTGAAATATTGATATAAGGACGCTGTACAGCGTCCCCCGGCAACTTTAGCATGGCCAGCAAAGACGTGAAAAGACGTGTCCCGGCACTCAAAGTGTTAATATCGCCTAATCTATGTTTTAAATTATGGCTATGTGTCTAATCTGCCCGTCGCTTATCAATGACTCATTTTCCAGTCAACATTGTCGAAGCGGATTGTTTTTTTATCTATTCATTTCCGTTTTATAGCATCTTGAAAAGCCCTCGTTTTCAAGGGAAATAGAATATTCCAGAGAGAGAGAGATGCGTTGTTAGTGACAGAGCTGGTCCACGCTGCTATTATGAAATGACCCAAAAAGCAGAAAAGTATGTACTTTTTTTTTTTTTTTTTTTTGAGAGAATGTCCTCACGCAGGAGAAAGTTGCGACAAACACAACGACTGCAAAAAGTCGAGTCCTGTGGATATTATTGCAAGAGATAATTCATACTATGAAAAGCCAATCTGTTGTTTAGAATTTGGATGGAGGGTAGCGATTGTCTGATACCTCTCACCTCTGCGGGGTGTAACACCTATTCACAGCGCACACGCCGCTCTTGTGTGTGTGCGTTTCGTGACGCGCTGTAGTTCTCCTCGCAAACGGAGATAATTACAATCATACCATCTAGCAAGAATTAAACGTATTTACAAGTCGTATTACGTTTAGCAAGTAAGGAGACATATATTACATATCAAAGCACTCAAAATTGTAATTTTTCTATTTTTACAGATTTCTGAAAAGCGCGACTTCCTGAGCATTTCTGAGACATTCTAAATCCTTTTGTTCTCCGCCCACGGGTGCAAAAAGCCCTGTCGACTCGAAAGAGTTAACAACCCTCGGCACTGGCTGTTTCTCCCACTCCCCTTTTCATAGAGATGAAAAGTAACCTGGTGTAACCCGAGCGCCCCTACTGGTTGATACCGTTAATACGGCAACCACCGGAAACGTCAGGTTACCGTATTATATAACCCTAGTTATATGAGTATAGCGAGCGCTCTGCTCTTAGTGGAACTATTCCTTTATCCAGTCTAATATTGAATAATTTTCTCCACATGCACACACCCATCCGCCTGGCCACACCCACATCCGCTCCTCTACATAAGCGGGGTTGTGGCCACACCATCAGCTCCTTCCCAAGTCTTTCACCACCGAAGGCGAAGACCACGGGGTCCTCAGTGAGTCAGAGCAGAGTGCTCGCTATACTCATATGCCACTAAGCCTCTTCAACTCATTCAGAACGCAGCGGCCCGCCTGATCTCAAACCTACCGAAGTCGGCCCATGTCACCCCACTTCTTAGGGACCTGCACTGGCTCCCCATTGCTGCACGAATCCGCTTCAAGGCCCTCGACCTAGCAAAAAAAACGAACCCTAACTAACCATACTGTCATGCACTTGTCCTAATAAACTAACCTACACTGTAGCACTCAACACTTTGATGAACATTGTTACTCAGCTGATAGAGTTGTGCCCTTCCTGATGGCTTGTTGTACAGAACTTGTAAGTCGCTTTGGATAAAAGCGTCAGCTAAATGACTAAATGTAAATGTATATAACTAGGGTTATAGAATAACCTGACGTTATATTATCGTATAGTTTACGCTCTGCTCTTGGAACACAGGAGCTGAGCAGAGCGGAAGCTCGACAGCTGTACCCGCTGAGGCCCCCCACAACCATTACAACCGGGGAGGACCCGAGCCCCCGGACCCCCCTAGAGGGGGACGGGAGGGAATCTGATCCGACTGTGCGAAGGGGGTTTAGCACCTCAAACGCACAGGGTGAGCAGACCGTGGGACTTACCTTCACACAGAAGGACCCGCGACCACTCAGGCCCACATCCCACATGCCACCAGGGAACGGACGGGAAGCAAAACACCCCTGTCACAGCCCCCAACATCACGGGGTCAAAGGTCTAGAAACCAACCCCGTGGCAAGGCCGTAGCAGGGGAGCGCGGAGGAGGACCCAGCCCCAGGAACAACCTGAGGGCCAGGACCCCCCGATGAGGTCAACGATGCCGTAGCATCAGGACCCCACCAGACGGTCACTGATGACACCACCAACCACATTGCCAGCGTATCGGACAGGGCCTAAATCAAGAGTAGGCCCTTCCCCCCCTTTGGCACGCCGCCCTGAAGCACTCTAGCTTACTGCACCTGGTATTCCCAGGAGGTCCCCCATCCAAGAACTAACCAGGGCCGAACCTGCTTAGTTTCCGAGATCTGACGAGATCGGGCGTGTCCAGGTTGGCATGGCCGTAAGCCCCAAGAGGCTACCCCCCCCACAATACTGTTGTGCCAGACGGCGCGCCGTGGAGGGGGTTGATCCCTCAATCCAGGCAACAGGCCAGAACTCGACCTGTGGCTGGAGCACTGCGGACTAGACAGGCGCCTAAGGGGTCTACTGTAAGAACAGTACCCGGCGGAAGGGGTGTTCGGTATGCTGTGCACCATGTCATGACCTCAACAAACTCGACCCCTCCAGCGGGGTCGAGGTTAAAAGGAGAGTCCGACACAATTGACGTCATGAAAGATGCGGGAGCACACTCTCGGGCAGACGGGAAAAGCACAAAGTCCTTCGGGGTACCAGAACAGCAGATCTGCTCCCCGGCGGACAACGGGTTAACTGACCTGGTCCGGCTTGACCAGAACCAGTCCCGCGTCCTAGTCACGCCGCCATCCCCAGTCCTAAGAGTGGGGTAGGTACGCGTGTCGATCTATAACATCACAGAGGGCACCATCAAGATGGACAGAACGTGAATGCGCTGCTCCTGGCGGCCCACCTCATGGGCGTGAGACCCCTCCGCCAATGTAATGATCTACTCCTTCATCTCCCCCCGGAGATGCACGTGAGTCATCGAGTCTAACCTAGTGCACTGGAGCTCGGTAGAGATAAAAAATCTCCTTCCTAGTCGCCCGCATAAAAAACGCTGTTTCTATGAATTGGGCAACCAAGGCGCGCCGGCCCATAACGTGGTTCCACATTGGAAGCACCCAGGGCCAGCGCTATATGCACGTCAAGAACCCGAAACACATCAATGGTGAATTCTAATAAGAAACACCAGACAACGTTCCCTCCATGCTGTCTGGGATGAGCAGCAGGAAGCTGGTCAATAAGACACAGACACGGGCCTTATATTCTGCTCCTCACATAAGAGGGGAAAACGGAAATTCCCCCAGAGAGACCTACGTGAGTACAATTGAAAAAGATGCATGCAATAATAATTGGGCCAAGTGGCCAACGGCCCAATACACACTGTAATAGAGAGCAGAGCACAAAACGAACAGTTTTAGAATGCATCGCATCATCCAACTTTGACAGACAGCGGTCTGCAGCACAGAGCCTGTAACCTCACGGATGTCTCCTGGCCAATAGGAAAATGCGCCCAGTAACGTATCCCATGGCTGGGGGGAAATCCTGTGACCCACCCATCCTAACATGGAGTGGAACCAGGGACCCCTTCCCCATCCCTGTGACGCGCTGCCCCTCAGCCGACAGGGAAAACTGACAGGCACGAGGTCCCACCTCCCGGCCAATCAGTAAAGGGGGGGGGGGGGATTTATCAGCCGAACCCCTTATGACCCCTCACCCCGACGATGCAACGACAAAGCGGAGCCATGACACCAGTCATAGCGTGCTACATGAAAGCGCATTATACCTGTTAGGGTAACAGCTTCACATTCTGCACGCCAGCCACAGACGATAACCTCGTCTGTGCAAAAACTGGCTTTATACATGGCTTCAGGCTCATGTGCGAACTTGCCACCTGAATTTTTTACATCTTTACCCTAAAGTAAGAAAAACACAGACCAAGAGAGGGGCCAAGGGCCTTGGTACAAGAGCTACACATGTAAACTGCTGTAGGCCAACACCTAACCCAGTTGTGGATTCAATGCCACGTTTACTTAAACGTGAACATGATACACACAACCCTCTATCACAATAAAAAAGGGCAAAAGTTCACTCTCACTACTGCAAGAGGAACGCCGTTTTTTATGATGAGAGAAGACCTAAGTCCTCGATCAAGTGCTGGTCACAGGCCTTGCTAAGTCTACATAACGGCGACCACACAATTTTCTGAGAAATTGCCTCTCTAAACAAGAGCACAACCCAAGCAGAAGCTGAGGGATTTACACCGTATCCCCAAAAATATAGTGAATCAACACACATTTTGTAAACAAAATCATATTTGAGGGGGGGGGGGGGGGGGGCAGGGGCAAACCGGGGAATAATTGCACCCACCCCTCACCACCTCACCCCTGATACGACGCCAAATGTGTAGAGTAAAAGCTTTACATCATGCACGCCTTATGTGTGAAAAAAAACTTGCCACTTGTTATTTTCATCATTACCCTCAAGTAAAGAATAACAAGCTAAGAGAGGGACTCAGCCCTCGATCATATTTATTTAAATTTTTTATTTAACCTTTTATTTAACCAGGAAGTCCCATTGAGATACAAGATCTCTTTTGCAAGGGAGACCTGGCCAAGATGACGGCAATAACATTTGCAAATATCAGACAGCAATAAAATGTGCGGTACATCACACAAGAACATAATAAAAGTGCATGTATACAATATACAATACATCACATGTAAACACAAAACAGAATAGTCTACATAATAGTAAAAGTGTACGACAGTAAAATACAGGGTAATACAGTAATTTAGCAGTTTTGCAGTTCGGACCCGACTAGAGAAAGCAGCGACATTCTTCTTGTAGGAAGTTATGTAATACAGATTTAAATTCGCAGAGGGAGACCAGGGTATCTAAGTGGATATGGTCCTGTAGCCCATTCCATGCCCAAGGTGCGAAGCTTGAAAAAGCTGTTCTTCCTAGTTTCAAGTTTCAAGTTTCTTTAATAGTTGTCATACAGAAGTACAGAATACTTTTATACAAAATGCTTCTTACTGTTACGCTCCAGAGACTGTGCTAGACAAGATAAGTATGAAATAAAATAGTATAGCATGTAAAATAGAAGTAAAAATAGAGGTCACAGTGTTTAGTATAGACATATGTACAATGTTCGATGCAGAATAGAAGTAACTGAGTTACCATACAATATACTATGCAATGTACTAATATACAATACTATATAGTGCAGAGCAGAAATGGGATGAGGTACAATTTACAGTAAGGTGTACGAGTTGTAGTGCAAATCCTTTACCAATAAATATAAAGTGTGTTTAGGTGATCTAAAGTGTGGAGAGTGGGTGCTGCAGTGTGTTGTTTGTTTAAGTGAGTGTGTGCGTGTGGGTGTGTGCTGTGTGCATTTGATGGTTGTTGCATAGTGTTTATTGTTCGTTGAGCAGCCTGATGGCCTGGGGATAGAAGCTTCTTCTGAGTTCTTCTAGTTCAGTGTTTATTCTCTGGTTTTTTAAAAGTAGCCATCTTGTGGACCTGGTATGGTAGCTGCTAGAGGCAAAGCTAATTAGGTTGGAAAGACAAAAAACAACGCTGTTCTTAGGTAGAGAGAAGACATAAGCCTTGGCCAACGCTAACCTAAGCTATACAAAGCGACCAATGACAGCTAACGTCGTAGCTAAATAGCTAACTGGCTAACAGTTAGCTCATACCGGCTATTGCTAGCCACTAGCTAACGCAGAAGCAAGCTAAGTGGCTACTACTGAAAGCTGTACAACGTGAGAAAAGCAATACAGGCCAACACTTCAGACAGCAGCTGTCTTTTCCTCTCCTTATCCGAAGAAAAAAGGGGAAAAGGCAACACACGCCCCTCTTCAGAACGGTGTTTACCAGACACAGCGGTGTCGGCAGCAAGCCCATCGTACGCGGGCTGCAGCCGACCTGAGCTCAGGGATATTCTCATAACGAACACCAAGCTCACCTCCCTCGCGCCAGGTTTTTTTCATCTTGAAAAGCGGGGCCAGCACGGCGACAGAGGGTATCCGTTTGTCCAGAGACCCGGGGAATTGAACCGCAGATTCGGAATCACGGTCCCAGGAAAACAAAGCTACGACTTCACTGAGGAGGAGCTAATGTTATCATGGGGCATCAGACTAGAACCCCCTCCACGCCGCTAAGGGGCAGCGAAAAGGATTCTAGCCCGGAGCCGACCTTCGTAAGTTGTGCAGTTGACCCCCCACAACTGACACACCTGGCGCCCGCGTCGCAAAAAACATCACCCGCCCAGAGAGGCAGTTAGCCCCCACACAGCCGACCGCCTCCCAAGCATAGTGTCCAGCTGCAGAGCCGGAGGCAATTCCGGCGGGGATTGCTCAGCGATGCGCGCCCCTAACGCGAAGCGCCGGTGGAGGTCAGAATGATCATCATCTTCTAGACACTCCGGTGGCGAAGACATCGCTGTATTTCCTCGAAAAATAGTGAGAGAGAAAACAAAGATGATGTCAACGCAGCTCCTCTTCTCCAATAACTATTTCGGTCACTAAACTAAAGTGGTGTATACAGGCACTTTACGGTGGTGAAAATAGGGAAGGAGCTGATGGTGTGGCCACGACCCCGCTTATGTAGAGGAGCGGATGTGGGTGTGGCCAGGCGGATGGGTGTGTGCTTGTGGAGAAAATTATTCAATATTAGACTGGATAAAGGGATAGTTCCAAGAGAGCAGAGCGTAATCTATATGATAATATAACCACTCGGCAGGGGTAGACCGTCCGAATGGCTACATCTGTATAGAACATTAAACTAAAATGTTTTAATGATCAATTCCAGTGAGGGATTATTAAGAATCCTCTCTTATAATAGCCACCCTCTCCCTCCGGTTGCCGCGTGTCTTTTTATAATCGCAAGCAATCCCAGTTTTGTACAAATTAATTTGGTTTGCAAGATATAGAGTAAATAATAATTAGACATTAAATCTTTTTCTCAAGTGATCTCATCTTAATCCTGGTGGTGTGTGCATTACAGCTCAATGAAAATATAGCATAGCCTAAAGATTTATAGAGGGATGATGTTAGTAAAATATAGGTTTCAGTTTAGTACGTTGATATAGTAAGTATACATTTACGCTTTTGTTTTGGTACTTAAAACCAAAATCAAAGCATTACAAGTAGCTGAAGCGCAGAATTATAAACGATCTTGAAAAATTAACTCCACTGATGACTGGGAGAGTACAAATGTATTTTTAATAGCTGGTATATTTTCTTTGTGTCGTCCACAGAAGCCGATGGAGGTCAGACCAAGACCTCAGCCGATGGAGGTCAGACCAAGACCCCTCCAAAGGTAGACGAGACACAATATTGCTTTTTTTTTTTTTAACACAACACAAGGATTCAATGTCCCAGATGTCATCACTGGTGGCCATATTAAAACGAATTTACTTTCTCGTCAAACTGTCAAACTAAATTGATGTGTGTAAAACTGTTTAGAGTTTTTGGATGTGTGTGAGATTATGTGCAAAATAAATTGACTGTTAGGTCAAAAAAACGAGCAACTGCTATGCATCCCCATCAGAGATTTCTAAACAAAATTATGTTTGACATAATCGACTAGGGTTGTGCCGATGGACGATGACTTTGCCAATTGCACAATATCAAGATGATTTTGGGGTAGTTCGAGTTTGAGTATATTCATATTCAGGTGCCTTGCTCTCACTATAGTCTATTCCTATCTCTCCATTTCTCCTCGCTGCCTCACTGCTTGATGCTGAGCACAGGGATGGAGACTGGAGCTGTGCGAGTTCATCCAAACTGATCAGATCATATGGTCACAAACTCACTACAGGAGTTATATCACCATTATGAATACAAGGATGTCTGTCATCTTATCAATAGTGAGTCTCACCAGAAATAACTGCGCCACCGTGAAAATGCCACCGACAACATTGTGTTCGTATTTTCAATAAATTGCAACATAAAATAACTTAATATGTTGACTCATCATTTTCAATACGATAAAACACTAGAGCATTTATAATGCCATAAAAGCACATAGACCTATTCTACTTTATACTTTGACTGAGCTGAGTTTAATTCCACCGGTCGTTCTAATGCTGTTGCAGTGGAGGTCTCTCTACCATGCTGTCTCTCTCAGCTCCTCCAGCCCAAGTCTCTCTTGCAGCTGCAAAGTTTTGACAATCCAGTTAGATCACACAAAACAAGTTTTTGCTGAGCTACAATGACAAATTCAACGATTTGACCAACGGATGTATATGACAACACAATCCACAGGAGAAATAGTTTTTGCATGATTTGAACAATAGCCTAGCCTTGTGTGTGCCGCTGTCAACCCAGTCCACATGGGAAAATGGGAGATGGAGAGAGGGAGGGAGGGAGCGAGAGAGGGAAAGAGAGAGAGAGACAGAGGAGGAGAAATATGGGCCATAGCATCGGCTATTGGCAATCTTACAGGGTGACGAACGATGGGAAGATCTGAATATGTAGCACATCGCCCAACTCTAATATCAACTGCTTAACACTTTGATTGCCACTCACGGCTAAACTCGTGTTTACGATAGTTACGTTGAAAGCCACTCACGAGATTTCTTGGATTTTTTTTAATTTTAAATTTTTTTAAGCGATCTGAAATCATATTGCATCACGCGAGCCTACCCAAGGGCCGCCGGCGATCATATGTGAAAAAAGCGCCCCCTATCGTCTCCCAGATGACATCAGGGATTTTGGAATGGACTCAATGAAAATGGATGGGGGGAAAAAAATATTCCAGTCCACATTTTCCAGTCCACTGATGCAGCCGGGGTTACCAGAGTTCATTTTGGAGACTCTGAGCTGCGGCAAGCATGAGTTCTACTGTATACACGTTAGATCTATACACTTATCGATTTTTTCGAATGGTGATCAGGAATTGGAATATACCAGTTGGATACCATCTGATGTCAGGTAAGGAATCTATGTTATCAGTGTTAGGATAATCAGACTCGTTTTGATGAAGATATAAGCTTTTTTCTGATATGTGCTCCAGCCGTTTCACTGTAAAATCCATGAGGAAATGAAAACGGCTATCAGCGCGCGCCTCGAATGTGCGTGCGGGCATGTATACTATTGATCATCTAGCGTTTATTTGAAAACGATTCATAAATAGGTGGACAAATATCAACGTTCTTGAATATTCCAGTAAAAGGCGATTATCACAGAATGGGCTGTTTTTTTACCTCAAAACGGGTGCTTTTCAAAATGCTCTCAAACGGAAATGAAGCGATAAAAAACCAATCTGCCTTGACAGCACTGACTGGAAAATGATTCTTTGATAAGCGACAGGCAGATTAGACACATAGCCATAATTTAAAACATAGATTAGGCGATATTAATGTTAACATTGGCGCCGATGGTGGCATTCAAGCACCAAGTAGTGCGCCCCCTGGTGGCACTGAAAGTGTTAATAAAACAGCTTAAAAATATACGGAAATGTCAAAAAATTACTAATGAGTATCATGGATGTCACACCAGCTTTGTAAACTCCATTCACAAAGCCCCTTAGAATCAAGATGTTAATCTCACTCACCAAAGGAGACGAGGCAGAAGTGACCAACAGTCTTATTATCTCAAACTCCTCGCAGCCTTGGACTAAGTTGGGAGTCCGGGAGGGACGGATAGGTTTGCTCATTGCAAAGCTCGAGAAGTAACGTGAGTTAGTGAGTAGTCCTTGCATTAACTAACCACTTACTCATTGAAATATGAAAATGTGCATATATACATAAACCGGAATACACACGTCTCCCATACAGCCTTCAAACCAGTCATGTAGTCTTAATAGAGGGAACACTTTGTAGTATCTCAGGTTCACTCTGATGTCACGCATGGTGTTTGATTTAAACTGTTTCATTTAAGGCGAGACGGCCTAGGACAGGTGAATAGGCAAATTTCTTATTTTTTGGTAGATTTTGAGATTTTTTTATATTTTCAAACTAGTGGCAATAAAATATCGAAAACACACAATTAGTTGTTTATTTTACTTCATTTTGTCTGTGTCCATAAATCACAATTATAATACAGAAATTTGGGGGCGTTTTCACAAAAAGAAATTGTGTTTTTCTTACACGTAAAAGATTAAATATCCATTTCCCTAGCACCTACACACACCATACTTTCCACAGTTCTTTGTATCTATACCCTGCTTCTTTTTACAGAGGGGTTTGTTTATATATCATTCATAGCCTGATTTATAGTACATTTATACCAAATAACCTGGCGAAAATAGATTTATTTTATGACTGTAGACAGTATTTCCTGATTTATGGGATGATAAAAAGACATTCTGATCAAAGTCCATTGTGTTATGTGTCAACATAATGAAACAAAAAATTTGAATCTGGCATCATCCAATGTTGGTGATTCTGTTCCTGGCGATATATGCAAATTAGCACATATTTAATGCCCCGATATGACTAAAATAGCTGGATCGGGTATAGAAAATGTATAATAATATTATATTATAATAAATAAAATAAGAAATAACAATTCAGTATGTTACAAAGGGTCAGATTAAACCGAATATATATATATAGCGATCCCCTAGGCGCCACGGCCATACCCCCCAATGCCGAGTTCAAAGCCACCGCCAAGGCTTGTCTCAACATGCCCAGTTTTGCGCAGGAATACGAGACAGAAATGAGGTTGGCACTAGATTATTCACCGTACGTATAAATACGTCGCAGGTGGATACAGTTACCCTCAAACGTTGAAGCCTTCATCACGAGTCAACGACCAAGTGAAGTGAGCAACCTTGCGTCTAAATAGAGCACTTATAACCGCGTGCGAATAGGATAGTAAAAGTGTCAGAGCTTAGTGAAATAACGTCAAGTTCGACCTAGTTAATGTGGAGTACCGTGCACAGGAGAATCTACACCGGTGAATGCAGAGCCTTTTCCGGCTGGATTATTGCTTTGGTACTGTGGCTGCTGGAGCAGAGAACCGTCTACCCCGCTGCTGTGTGGGATTTACCCGTGAGGAGCATCACTCGAGCCCGTCTCTAGGAGAGGCTGGCTGGCTTTCACCTATGCTGTCGCGCATACTTGGATTATAGCTGCTGCTTTCGTCTGCCGATCAAGGGAGTAATGTACCGCCTCCCGTAGCTGGAGCTTATTGATTCCTCGTTGATCCAGACTTTTGCATTCGAACATTCCTCTCCCCTGCTGGCTTACAACCGGAGGGAACCCCTTAGTATCTCCAGCTGACCTACTAGTGTACCATATATAATTCTTATGTTACAGGTGGTATTAATTATCCCCTGCGTAATATGCTCATGGACTTACGCTCTTGACCTATTCATGCACATTCTTCGCCTTACAAGCGCAACTCTCAATCTTAATAAATAATGTAAGATAATCTTGCTGCTCTTCTAATAAATATTATTATAAACAGTACTTTCTTGTTAAGCCGTGTTATTGTGGGGGTGTTCATCACATATACCTGTGTACTGTATGGCCAGTAGTAATGTACATAACGCAGTAGTGGTTTAATGATACCATACTTATTCAATACAGTCAGGGAATTGTACCCCTCAGTTACAATTGGTCCTTCGAGCCGGAGGGTAATTAGCGTAATATTAATATAATATTAATATTGACTAGGGCTGCAACGATTAGTCGACATAATCGACGATGTCGATTATAAAAAAATCGTTGACGAGAAATTGTTGCGTCGATTAGTCATTAAAAAAAAAAAAAAAAAAAACTTTATTTAATTTTTTTTTTTTTTTTTTTGCACTACCTATCTTTGTGAGAGTGGCTTCTCAGGGTTCCAGACAACATCATAACATGATGATCCCATAGCAAATTTTGGACATTGAAAACATTGTTCCCCTGCAGGAGATGATGATCAGACTAGACACACAATACATTACACACGCACTCCTCTCACTCAGAGTAAGACACACACACATTCACACTCCTCTCACTCACACACAGCGATCAGAGTAAGACACACACACATACACAAATTACACAGTACACACCTCTCACTCACACAGCGATCAGAGTAAGACACACACACAAATTACACAGTACACATACACACACTCCTCTCACTCACACAGCGATCAGAGTAAGACACACACACATACACACACACACGGACTCCTCTCACACACAGCAAACAAAAGTTATTTAAAGTACACTTCCACTTTAATTTGTATTATTTAATTTATTTATCTTGTTATGAGTGATTGCTGTATTGTTCTTCAAATACATTTTCATTTAAAGTGGCTTAAAGATCCAAATTCAAATGTTTCATGAGTCATTATTTTAATTTGCTATGGGATCATCATGTTATGATGTTGTTGTTTGGTCCTGACAAGAGTCTCAAAGTCTGGGGTGATGGTAGACAAGCAACTCTGAGGTCATGCTCAATGTCCAATCTGTTCCTCTGCTCTGTCTTCAGCTGGACCAGAGCTGAGAAGCCACTTTCACAAAGATAGGTAATTAAAAAAAAAAAAAATCCTTTTTTTTCTTTTTTTTTTGTTGTTGTTTACATTGGTTTTCGATTAGTCGACTAATCGAAAAAATAATCGGCAGATTAGTCGACTACCAAATTAGTCATTAGTTGCAGCCCTAATATTGACATGGCCAGCGGTGAACACTCCACAAACGGCTCTCCTAAGCTAGAACGCCCGACGCGCAGACGGCAGCCACCTTCTTACCTAGAGGACTACGCTGCCAGTCTACTACCTAGCTTTATACAGACGTTAAAGGCGGATAAAATAAGTAAAGCGGATAGCCAAAGTATGTCAAACCCTACCGACCAGGCGACCCTGCCAGTAGAGACCCTAGTGGGTTCTAACGTAACTGACCAAGCTCACGGGGGGGGACCAGGAGGGACATGACATGACTTTACCCCCCGACAACGCCAACGGCACAGTCCCCGGAGAGCTCCAGGATAAAGAAAGCGCTCCAGGGACGGAACCCGACCCACTACCAGAAGAGACGCACACCCAGGAGATGGACCTCCTCGGAGCGCGACAGGAGAACGGATCTCCAACGAGCACTGCCAGAAGCCGATCACCTCCGCCTGTGTCTTCCCCCAGCGAAGCGGACAAGATGCTGGCGCAGGCATTCATCGCCACCCTGGCAGCCTCCACCGAACGCGATCGACTTCAAGCGCAACAGACGAGCGAGCGCGAACAAGCTGCAGACCAACGAGAGCGCCTTCACGCGCAACTCCAAGCGCAAGCCCTCAGTGAACGCGAACATTCTGCAACCGAGCGAGAGCGCTTCCAGGCGCAACAAAGGAGTGAAGACGACCGCATAAGACTGGAGACCAGACGCCTTCAGACAGAAGAGAACATTGAAAGAAGCCGCGCCGATGCACAGTGCGCCGCCGCCAATGCCCAGCGCGAAGCAGTGCGCGACGCCGCCCATGCCCAGCGCGAGGCAGAGCGCGACCGGCTGCAGGCGCAGATGATGGAAAAATTGATTGCCATGGCGACACCCCCTCTCTCCGCACGGAGCTCCCGGAGATCATCACGACAAGGGTCTAGGGCACATTCCCCTACCCGACCAAGCGACCCGGGACCCCGCCAACAGGAGGATCCTGTCCACGTCTCCGAACCCCCTCCCCGGCCGGTCCATACGAGACCCAGCAACCGGGAAGAACCGGCCTACGTCGCCGAGAGACTGACTAGAAGACTCCAGGACTTAGCAGAGGAAGAGGAAGAGGAGGAATGTCAAGCCGACCAGCAGCAACGTACTCTGGACCAGGAGGCCCAGTACAGCCCCGACCAGCAGCAACGTACTCTGGACCAGGAGGCCCAGTACAGCCCAGACGTCAGCCCCGAGGCACTGCGCTACAAACCCCGACTCAACTCACGGGTGAGTTTGACGCACCGTCAGCACCGAGGAACAGCACCTGGGTACCCGACCCCTGGTACCCACCAAGTACCAGCCCACGACGACACGTACGGGGAGACTCGCCCAGGAGGCCTCTCCCCCAACGCTCACCGATGTGCCAGCCATCCATGGCATCGTACCTTGGCACACCGACGTTCCCGGACTTCACACACGAGAACAGAGCACAGTACACAGAGCTACGAATGTGCTTAGAGACAATGATGTCCGATGTCCCCGATGAGACGTACAAGTATGCTATCCTACTCAAGCACCTGAAGGTGCCCAGAGCGCATAATATAGCGCTGGCATATTCCAACTCAAGTACCCCATACACCGTGGCTCTAGTAGCCCTCGACCAACGTTATGGACGCATATGGGACTACGTGATACAAGAGATAAGAGACATCGACCGTCTCCCCCCAGCCAGAGACAACAGAGCATTGGATGACCTCTCTATCAAGGTACAGTCCCTGGTAGGGATGCTGGGGTCCCAAAAGGAAAAAGGGATATACGAACTGTACGCTAACTCTAATGTAGAAAGGATATTAGAGAAGCTCCCTCCCGCCCTACAAGAGCGTTTTCGGCGGCAGAGAGACCACCGCAACCCCAACGGCCCAGAGGCATCCCTCCTAGACTTGTCTGACTTCCTCGCGAGAGAAGTCAGCAGCCTACGACTGGACACGTTCGTGTGGAGTGGACCAAGCCCAAGACCAGGACCTCGGGGATCAAATGATAACCGCCGGTCGGTGACCGTTATGCACCAAGCCGAATCAGTACCGCAGCACAAGAACCACAACACCCCCTCAACGAAAGAGGAGTGGAAGATTGAATGCCAGTACTGTGAAGGGGAACATCGGCTGTATCAATGCGACACTTTTGGGAAGCTGGCCACGGACGAGGTGAGTCAGTGGATCAAAGACCACCGCCGCTGCTTCCGCTGCGCGCGCAGCCATATGGCAGCTGAGTGCCGCTTGAAGAAGAAGTGCAGCAGGTGCGGCGGTGCCCACTTGGAGGTCCTGCATGACATCAACAGGCGTCCGCCAGGACAACAAAGTGGGCCCGTCGCGGTAATGTACCAGGCCGAGGCGGTGGCACCAGTACCAAAGATCCACCAGACCGCTCCCTACTGTACCGACTGCTACAGCAGACACTGGGAGTCACGGTGCTACTCGGACGACCGCGAGTCGGCACCACCCCAGACGATCCAAAGCAACCGACCAACAGGAGTGCTCCACATTGACCAGCATAGCGGGACCCCCCGAGTGCTCATCAAAGTGGTCAGAGTGCTCCTGAGCTACGAGGACAAGGTCCTGGACACTTACGCCGTCCTGGACGATGGGTCTGAAAAGACTCTCCTCCTCGCTTCCGCCGCAGCCCAGTTGGGCCTGCGGGGTGCCAAAGGTACCATGACAATACGCACCATCAGAAGAGACCAGAAGACCATAAAGGGTGAAAAGGTCTCCTTCAAGATAGCAGCGGTGGACCAGCCCGAGAAGCAGTATAGTATTACCAACGTCTTCACCAGCCACGACATAGGCCTGTCACAGTACACCTACCCCATCCCACAGCTGATGGCGAAGTATGTGCACCTACGTCAACTACCTATACCGCTTATCGACGGCGCCACACCGACCCTGCTCATCGGCTCCGACCACGCGGACCTCATTCTCCCAATTGAGGCGGCCCACATCGGACCCAAAGGATGCCCAGTCGCGGTTCAGACCCGACTGGGGTGGACGCTCCAGGGCCCCCTCTACGGACTTGACAGTCAACCCACGTCTACACGCTGCCTACACACAAAGGCGAGCGACACCGTCCACTCCCTCGTACAGCCCGTTGAGAGGCTATTGACATTAAGCGAGAGGCCTGTGTGAGAACCGTGGGCACAAGAGGGAGTTCGGAACTCCACCCCCCTCAGCTGCGCTCCAGACGTAGCTGACCTCGAGCCCAGCACCCCAAGCGACTCCTTGATGGGGCGGCCGGAACCGGCCCCTCCTCAGACGGGGTACAGAGCAAACAAGAGAAACAGACGGAGGAGGTGGAGGCGCAGCCAAGCACAGATCAAAGCAGTCTCAGGCCCGCTTCCTCCTAACCCCCCTACCATCCCTTCCAGCCCGTCAGAAGCGGGTCAAGGACGGGGACAACTTAAAAGTGGACACAGTCGTCATGATTATCGACCAGTCACTACCCCGAGCTATGTGGCCGGCCGGCCGCGTAAGCAAAGTGATTACTGGTGCCGACGGAAAGGTCAGAGCGGCAGAAGTGCTCGTCCAGGGGCGGACATACACCCGACCCGTGGCGAGGCTGATAGAGTTGCCAAGGCTCCCCGACTCTCTTAATGACGACCATGACCCACTGACTTTGTGAATTGCCCTACTCCTCACAACGGACATTGAGTAGTGGACAAGACGGTTAATCTGTCTCTGCTTATCTAATTAGGTGCGGACTAATTAGGAGGCGGCTGTTACAAAGGGTCAGATTAAACCGAATATATATATTTATTGCCTGAGATCCCATGTATAATATTTGTATATCGTTTGATATCCCTTGTATATTCTTTGTACATATACACGGAATATCCCTTTACCTGGTACAGGACAGACCATAATATTCGTTCTCCTATTGGAAGCGATCCCCTAGGCGCCACGGCCATACCCCCCAATGCCGAGTTCAAAGCCACCGCCAAGGCTTGTCTCAACATGCCCAGTTTTGCGCAGGAATACGAGACAGAAATGAGGTTGGCACTAGATTATTCACTGTACGTATAAATATGTTGCAGGTGGATACAGAAGCACTTAGTCTTAGTTACCCTCAAACGTTGAAGCCTTCATCACGAGTCAACGACCAAGTGAAGTGAGCAACCTTGCGTCTAAATAGAGCACTTATAACCGCGTGCGAATAGGATAGTAAAAGTGTCAGAGCTTAGTGAAATAACGTCAAGTTCGACCTAGTTAATGTGGAGTACCGTGCACAGGAGAATCTACACCGGTGAATGCAGAGCCTTTTCCGGCTGGATTATTGCTTTGGTACTGTGGCTGCTGGAGCAGAGAACCGTCTACCCCGCTGCTGTGTGGGATTTACCCGTGAGGAGCATCACTCGAGCACGGGACAATGCATTGGTAACTTGAGTCAAATGACAGTATATACCCCTGTGAATATTATTGCACGGATCGGAATACGGGCGCGCACGTGGGAGTCAAAGACATTTTGTTGACAGTGATATGAGAGTGCTCCCAGGGAGAAGCCCCACCCCGCGTGCCGGTCGAGGTTGTGTGTAAGATGTGTGTGTGCTTCCCCACGCGCCGGTAAATGTTGTGTGTAAAATGCGTGTGTGCTTCCCCGCTCGCTGGTCGAGGTTGTGTGTAAAATGCGTGTGTGCTTCCCTGAGAGAGAGAAGCTCCTCTCCCTCTCTCTCTCTCGCTCGCTCGCTCGCTCGTTCTCTGCTGTCTGTCGGCACTAGGGGTGCACCGATGTGTCGGGTATCGGTATCGGCCGATAAGTGCCTTGTTGACTGCAATCGGCCTATCGGCCGATAAGCTCGAATGTGCCGATGGCAGTAGCCGATAAATATCCATCAATTTGTGTAGCGTCAAGACAAAAAAAAGTTCACTCGCGACCTGCACAACGCCTTCCCCAGTCCCCCCCACACACACACACAAGCTACTGCATCAAAGTTACTACTTATGATTAACAAGGCATTCGTTTTGTGGCATTAACGTTATATAGTTGGTGTTACACGTTCAATAACATCAGCATATTATTTACCCGAACGTAGCAAGCGTTCATACTAGCTCAGTTCCTTCCGTTGCTCACAGAGCCCTGAGTTTTAACCATTCTGCAATCTGTTAATAACGTTTTCAATCAGACACATGTATAGAAAGGCTTTGTTTTATTATAACATTAGTTGCAGTAAAATCATTATGCGTCATTTAAGTCATCCTGCGGAGCTAAACGTCGGCCGCGCCGTGTTGTTGTTGTTCTAGAAAACCTCTCTCGTCAAAATCAATGGCGGACAAAAGCAGAAGTAAAAAATTTATACGCGCTTGCCGATTGGTGGTAACAGCAGAGGCGGGTGCAAGCGGTGTGTGACGTAATTTGCAGAATCGTCTGTCGATCAAAATTTCATTGGTTGAGACAATAGTATCTAGCTGCAGCCCAGCAGGTAGACCATGCTGTGCGAACTAGTATCTAGCTGCAGCCCTGCAGAACATATTGGGAGAGAGATGGTGCTATTTCTTGATGTTTCCTTTTTTTAAGTAAGTAAAGAGGCCTATGTTCATATCGGTGAGCACAATTTGTAAGACAAATATACAGTAGTTTCATAAAAAAAATATATATATATTACAAAAAAAGAAAATATTAAAAAAATATAAAAAAAAAAAATGTGCCACAAATATCGGTGTCGGTATCGGCCGATTGTGTTAGTTGAACAATCGGTATCGGTATCGGTGGCAAATCTTCATATCGGTGCATCCCAAGTCGGCACCCTCTGTTTGAGGAAGTAATTCCACTCGCTCTGTTGTTGAGCGAATTGTTGATTGTGGGCGGTAACTACAACCAGTGCCTTATTCACGTCAGCAAAACAGTCAAATCAGAATGGCTTAGTTTAGTGAGGGAAGACCTCGTGAACTTGAGACTAGACTGATGGGCCAAAATGATAATTAGAGACACAGACCACATTGATATAATCCCCCATTGCTAGGAAACAATGCTAAACACTGGAAAATGCCATTTATAAGTAAGTCCCTTCCATACAGTGAGGCATACAGTTTATTAATTGAACAATGGGTATCGGATCGGTACTCTGTATCGCCCGATACCCAAAGCCCAGGTATCGGTATCGGGACTGAAAAAGTCGGATCGGTGCATCCCTAGCCATAACAGAGGGGTTGAGTTACTTTAAAGAAGTAAAGGAGACCAGCACTGGAATGTTGAGTGAGTTTGATTTTTCTACTGTTTTTAATGCCTGTGTTTATCCGTCTGTCTTGACAGGAGTTACCTGATCTTCCAGAGAGTCTTGAGAACCGTATCACTGTAGATGACGCCTCGTCTGATCATCAAGGTAATGTACAGCTACGTGACGAGTCATACCAGTGTATCAATATTTACCATTTAAAGGGTACGTTAACAATTCTGGACCCCTAGCCCCATTTCCTACTTACCAATGATGTTGTCAATCTATAGAGTTCTTTCTCAGCACAATCCATGCTGTTCTAGATACTAGATACTCACAGCTCCAGCCAGTTGGCCACAAAACGAATGCAAAGTCAATGGGCCCTGCGTCAGGCTGTACAAGCCATGAAAGAAATTAAACCTACTCCACAATGTGCCCAGAGTAGGTTTCAATAGTTCCTATTGTTTCACCTGGTGAATGTTGCTAGGAGAATTATGGACCAAGCACTTTAAACATTTGACAGATTTTTGCCAGCTTATAAAATTTTCATCCTTGTACTCAATGGGCCACGCTTTAAAAGATAGGGATTTTCACTGTGCGTCGCGGTGTTTGCAGGGCTATATCTATATTATAGCTATGGAGACAATACTATGGCTCATTTGACAGTAAGTATCCCTCGTCCAACATGTAAAAAAGAATAAATGTTTTCATGTATATGTTTGCGTGTTATACCGTGGTGCTTGATTGATTGATTGAAAACTTTATTATCAGATTGTAGAATGGGTACAATACAGTACGGCTCAATACATACAATTATTAAGGGGATGCAGACCAGAGAAAGACTTTTGTCTTGTTTACATCAGGGTCCCCCATTTTCAATTTATAATGACATTTATGACATACACAACATACAGATATACAGATATATCATGACATTTATGACATACATGCAGGGCTTGACATTAACTTTTTGGCTCACTAGCCACTCAGCATTTTCACCTGCCAAAAATCCCCACACTCGCACCCCCACCCGAAAAGTAATAAATATAGGTAATTGGACAATGTAACTGCAAGCATTTGTTTGGACATACGATTTTAATTTTATAATTTGCTGTGTACATTCCTGAATTTCCCCAAGGGGATTGTTGAGATCAGAGGCTCTGTGTAGGATTGTTAGTAATTGTCTAACTGTACATATGGCTGTTTACACTAGTAACTGTTTACCTGCATATATAATTGTCTCCACCAGTGACTGTCTAGTTGCATATATATCTGTTCCCACTAGAGGGCGCTCTAGGCGGAGCCACCCAGGTACTCCACCTTGTGGCGAGTATAAAAGCAAAGGTATACTCCCATTTCGTTCTCTCCCCCAATGTCTCTCAGTGAGAGAAGACCATGTATGTTACTGCTGCTCTTTCCATGTGAATAAAAAGAAACCACGCCAGTTCAGGCTCAAGATAGAAACCATGCCTCTTGACCACATTATTGTCGCCCTATAGCCGAGTTCTGTTAACAAGGATTAATAGGATCATCTTATTTATGACCATTGGAGGAAGAAGCCTATTGATTTTGGTGACCCCATGACCTTTCCTCTGGCCAAACATTCATACTGTATCCTACTTGTGAAAGCGATAACCCAAATAGTTTTCAGTCAAATCTTAAAGAATTTGTGGTACACATGGATGACCCCAAGAGGAAGATTCTTATTGATTTTGGTGACTCCTTTCCTCTAGCGCCCATTTCCTTTAGCTGATGTTGGTGACAATCAGGCCAAACATTCAATACTCAAATGAGTGTCTTGTGATCCGACTTCCACCAAACTTGACAAATATATTTACCTTACCATAGCAAGGAGGCCTGTGAAGTTCTGGCCTCATGGTGGCGCTATTCTTATTAAAAAACAATAAAAAAACATTAGCTACACATCTATGGCTTGAATTAGGGGGGTCGTCACAAAAGGTGGAGTGAGAGTTCTGTCCGTTCAGGGACTTACCTGCTGTTGGCCAATGTCTAGTTAACCTTTGTTGTTGGAGTTAGTTACCATTTGTTTGCTTTTGGATAACAAATTGTAGTGGGGCAGCTTTGCTGAAGAATTGTGCACTTTGTTATAAAAGCGTCAAACTTGGGCGGCTGGGTGGCGCAGCGGACTAAGCGCTCGTCACCACCGCAAGAGACACTGGTATCGAATCCGGCTGTCAGCGGTGCCTCCGGCTTGGCCGGCTGTCATACTGACACAATTGGCGGTGTCAGCAGGAGGGAAGCCGGTGGGTGGTAATCTGGTTGTTGTAAACAGTGACTCCTACAGGTCGGTCAGGGCGCCTGCACAGCGAGGGAGGGAAATTGTGAAGGTAGTGTGACCTCCCACGCGTTACACTTCACCAATGAGAGTCCGCGCTGTCAGGTGAAAAGAGGCTGCTGGCTGTCTCCTATGTATCGGAGGAAGCATGTGATAGACTTCAGGGCTCCCTAGACCGACCAGTGGGGGGCACATGCGCGCAACGACTAGGAAGGGGAGGGGGGAATTGGCATAACGACAAAAAAAATGGGATGGGAGGAAAATACAGAAACAGGAGGAGAAAAAGTGGATAAAAAAAAACGTCAAACTTTGTACATAATGCTTAACACTTTCAGAGCCCAAGCTTAATCGTGAATTACTGGTTGAATGCCCACCACAGGGTTTCCGTTAGAAAAAATTGTTGCCGGCCTCAGTGTCCGGTAGATTTCAATCTACCGGTCAAATGACAGAAATTCCGGTCAGAGTTTATTGAGCTTAAAAACAATTGATAGGCAAAAGAATGACAACAAAACAAAAGAATGACATCATCAAGGCATGTAGATTTATAATATTTTTACTTAAAACTAGGCTACTTTTGCGTATAAAGTCATTATATTCCAAATAAAATAAGTCCCGAGACTCGTGCTGCTGCCGACTTTAAATGAAATAGGTGTCTGTGGGCAGTCGCCCGACATTAATAAACAACAGTCTGTTATAATCACATTTTTATGAGCTAACGAATTCCGTTATATTGGACATTTGTATTAATTATATCAAGCGAAGAACTGAGAAATTTGGCAGAGAGAGACGACAACATTATCGTGGATTTGCGTGACGACTCTCTCCACCTCACAACGACTTATTTGCAAAGAGTATGGCGCTGCAGAGCAGCTGATTCAGCTGTTATTGGCTCTTTTCTGGGGACCGCACAGCAGCGCCCCCCACCCAACATTGAATTGAAAATGGCTGAATTGGAGTACTGCTGGAATACTGCATTGTGCTGCTGCTGCTCCGGCTCTGCAGCTTCACAAAAGTTCGCACACCCAGCACTAAGCTCTCGCTGACAACGTCGTTGTCATTATTAGAAGCAACGAGGAAACAAATGTAATGATCGTTTCGTTCATCGCATAGGCTATTTAATTTGAGCCTATTTTAATACAATTCAAATAATCAAATTGTGCTTAGACTCAGGGAATTATTTTCACCGGACATTAAGACCGGAGAGATTAAATATGTCGGACTTCAACAGATTTTGCCGGTCAAATACCGGTAATTACCGGCTAATGGAAACGCTGGCCCACCATCCACTTCAATGTTAGCGTTAAAAACGCCTAATCTATGTTTTAAATTATGGCTATGTGTCTAATCTGCCCGTCGCTTATCAATGACCCGTTTTCCAGTCAACATTGTCGAAGCGGATTGTTTTTTTATCGGTTCATTTTCGTTTGATAGCATTTTGAAAAGCCCTCGTTTTCAAGGAAAATATAAATATTCCATGATAATCCCCCTTTACTGGAATATTCTAGAATTATGAATTGTTTTCAAATAAACGCTAGATTATCGATAGTATATGTGTACGTATGCACGCTATATAGGCGATCTGAAAAATCGATTCTCTGATTTCCTCAATGCGATCGCGCACAAACAGCCACATCACACATAGGGCGAACGCTGAGATCTCAGCGAATACAACTCTGATTATCCCAAGACTTGTAAAATAGATTCCTTACCTCAGATCAGATGTTCTCCAAAAAGATCATTCCAATTCCTGATCGCCATTCCAAAAATAGATCGCTTTTATTGATCCAACGCTACATACTGTACACATGTATTCCACGCTGTTCTGAGGGTCCACAATGAATCCGATCGGCTCGGGTTACATGCCTGAGAAGTAAAATGTGGATTCCGGATTTTTCTTTTCTCATCCATTTTCATTGAGTCCATTCCAAAAGGGTGCATTACCATCTGGGAGACGATAGGGGGCGGTTTTTTCACATCTGAGCTCCTACACGGGCTGCATACCAACGGAAGACTCGGTTGATGAAATATGAATTCAGATCGCTAATAAAAAAATAAAACGCTAATTGTCGTGGTTAGGGCTGGGCGATAAAACGATAACGATAACTATCGCGATAAATTATTTCCTCGAAATAAACATGAAACGTGGTCGCAAAGTTTCGATATATCGATTTTCCAAGCTTGGATATGAGCACACGCACTAACAACCAATCAGTGAAGGAGATGGCCGACAGCGGAAGGAGATGTAGAGAGGTATGACTCAAGTCGTAAACGAGGCTGGCTAGGATAATTAGCTTGCACGGCGCTATTTTATAGTTTACCTGCCTGTGTGTGTTTTGAATTCTGAGGGTAACTGTTATAGTAGTGTGGGGTATACGGTGGACGTTGTTGCAATGTATTGGTGCGGAACAGAGTATTTTATGGTCATATTTAGTACATTGTCATGGAATACACCGCTTGGAAACGAGGCTGGCTAGGATAATTAGCTTGCACGGCGCTATTTTACAGTTTACCTGCCGAGTTGGTGTGTGTTTTGAATTCTGAGGGTAACTGTTATAGTAGTGTGGGGTATACGGTGGACGTCGTTGCAATGTATTGGGGCGGAACAGAGTATTTTAGGGTCATATTTAGTACATTGTCATGAGATACTCCGCTTGCTCTGGCTAACTGCTAACGTGCGCGGACTGATGACGACATCAACTCGACTCTCGAGACATTCGCAGCAGCAAAACAAGTCTATTAATAGCCCGTCCATAGGCGCCGGCCATAAGAAGTTAATTAAACTTGACAGACATTATATCGATGATAATTATCGATATCGAGTTATATGAAAATTATTTTATAATTTTATCGCGATAACGTTTTTGGCCATATCGCCCAGCCATAGTCGTGGTGGGCATTCAGGCATTGGGCTGATAACACGTGTTATGTCGTTTTGGGCATTCAAAGTGTTAATATATTTAGAAGAAATCTGGATATTGGGTCCCTACTGGATTCGCTCCCTACTGGCCATGGCAGGCATCAACGTCATTAGATCGCTTTTAGGGGGGCTGCCCCCCCTAAATTTAATATCGGCCATTATGGAAAGACTGATGAGAATGTTACCTTTCCAGAGATACCAATATTATTATTCTAGTCCAAAGAGAACCAGAGATATGCCATTTTACATATGCCATTTTACAAAGAAAATGGCAAAAACAGTGCTGAGCTGCATCTCATTAATCTTCAGGTTCCCAGCTTTCAAATGATGTAAACCACTTCCATGTGGAATCTACTGTTGACCTGCTATTTCCCCCATAAAGACCCCCCCCCCCATAAGGAATACAAAATATGTGTGTGTCAGGGCGGTCTTGATGGGGAGATGGCAGGTCAACAGTAGGTGAGTCTCTTAACACAATGGGGACGAACAACGGATATCTCTGTGTTTCGATTCCACCCGTTGTGGACAGAAGCACGGATATATCCGTGGCGCCGAGGTGTTCTAAACGTAGTGAAGGTCAATTATTTTGCGACAATGACCTCGTAGCTATACATTATCCCTTACATAAAAGCCAACACAACTTGCCACGGATATATCCGTGCTTCTGTCGGGTGGAATCGTCGCAAAATAATTGACCTTCACTACGTTTAGAACACCTCGGCACCACGGATATATCCGTGCTTCTGTCCACAGCGGGTGGAATCGAAACACGGAGATATCCGTTGTTCGTCCCCATTGTGTTAAGAGACTCACCTATTAAGAGACTCTACCTATTGCAGCATTTTACACCCTCGACAAGACGAGATCAAATGCAGACGCAGTTGTTCCGCGACTCTGTCAGCCCAAATAAAGTTATTATTATTATCGCCGCTGATGCAGTGTGTGTCAGTGGGCTTGATTGCTCCAGCTGCGAACAGCGGTCATTATTGCTCGGCAGCGGTCTGTTATCGAGTAATAACGGACCGCTGCTAGGGGCAACCGAGCGCTATTGACCAATCACAATCAAGCATTTTGGCGAATGTTAAAACGCCATGTAATAATCCATTTTAATAACCAATTCAAGGTCGCCGAGCGGCACTGCAGATTTACCCTACTCTTTGAATTCGCCAACGTGCATTACCGGCCAGATCCTCTTAGGGGCGCTGTCGCGAGGGGGGCGCTAGTGAGCGGTGAATGGAGTAGTCGCATTTTTCGGAGCTCCCTCCTCAACTTCTAATTTTGTATAAAAAACACACGTTTATCTAACAGTTTGCTTTCAAAAGTATCAACAGACTAAATATAACACTACCGCCGTGGAAAGTCGAGATGATATGGAATCTACCGATGGGAAGGGGCCAAACAAACAAAAAAAAGGCAACCGCAGCTGGCAAACGACAAACGGGCATGGCCACTACGAGACAGGCAGCAGCAGCCCAAACATCTGACGACACTGCCAGCGCTGCTATTCTGGCTGCTATTGAAAGCCAGGGTAAGAGTCTGAAGAAAGCGATGGACGAGACCCGAGTCTCTATCACATCCCGTTTGGACAATTTTGAAGCCACTTTGGCATCCCTGCAGTCCGAGCAGAACAGTGTGAAGCAGCTAGTGACTGGGATAGAAGTGACAGTGAACGACCACGACGCGCGTCTGAAAGTCCTGGAAGAATCCCAAAAATCCTTACGGAAGGAAAACACGGAACTCAGGGCTAAGCTCAATGACTTAGAGGGCCGGTCCCGCCGGCTGAACCTTAAATTCGTGGGAATCAAAGAGGGCGAGGAGAAGGGAAGGCCTACTGACTTTGTGAGCGAGTTGGTCTCGCAACTACTTGGCAGTGAAAACTTCACCAAGCCAATTAAAGTGGACAGAGCCCATCGTATCCTGCTAGCCAAGCCCGCTGAGGGGGAGAAACCACGCACCATTATCGCCAAGATGCACCACGACAAAGACAAGGACCGGGTCCTTTTCGTCTCAGCCGTGAGCACGGCCTCATTACTACAAAGGATCCAGAGTGTATATTTTTCCTGATTATACAGCAGACGTGATGACCCAGCACAGAGCCTTCAGTGATGTGATGAAGACCCTCAGAGAGGCAAATGTGAAATACAGCCTGCGCTTCCCAGCCAAGTTGCACGTCGAGCACAACTCTACTGTCACGATGTTTGGCACCCCGGAGGAGGCTGTGCGCTTTTCCAAGACTCTCAACTGATGGACCTGGTCTCAAGCTGGCGGTCTCAGGCTGACTGTATATACGCTGATTTGTTGACTATTCAACATAAGACTCGTGTGAACACTTTATTATTTTTCATCCACTGAGTTGTGGAGGGACAGCTGTCTAGGTATTGGTAACTATAACGTTAACCGGTGCAATGCAATGCCTATTCTTTTGCCCAGCTGTCTTCGTGAGTATATGGGGGTTTTGCCGTTCAGTTTTGGTAAGCGGCGGTGGGGGGGTTTATTGTGTTGCCAGTCCTTACTGTTATATTTTTGTATCTGAAGTCTCTTTCAAGAAGGTGGATGATCAATGGATTAAAATCTACTTCATATACCATGCTGTTTGTATTAAGATTGTTATCACTTGATCGTGATGACGCAAGGGGTTAATATATCGGGGGGTGAGAAGCCTATTACGATGGTGTCATGGAACACTAAAGGATTGGGTAGTGCAGTTAAATTTCCACTTCCATTTGGGTAGTGCAGTTCCATTAACTCACTGGACTGAAATATTTATTAATTTATTTGCACTAGCACTAAATGCACTTGGGACAATGATGGTATGTTATATATTGAGGACATTGGGACATTGATACTTTATTACTATATTACTATTATTATTGACATTATTATTTTGCACATGCTATATCTTATGTTTGTATGCCAGTGGTGATGTTCCTAACAAATTTTCGTTGTACCAACAATGACAAATAAAGATCTATTCTAAAGGGTAAAAGTATTTGCTCATTTGAAAACATTGTCTGCAGATATTTGCAGTTTATTGTGTTGCCAGTCCTTATTGTTATATTTTTGTATCTGAAGTCTCTTTCAAGAAGGTGGATGATCAATGGATTAAAATCTACTTCATATACCATGCTGTTTGTATTAAGATTGTTATCACTTGATCGTGATGACACAAGGGGTTAATATATCGGGGGGTGAGAAGCCTATTACGGTGGTGTCATGGAACACTAAAGGATTGGGTAGTGCAGTTAAAAGGGGAAAAGTATTTGCTCATTTGAAAACATTGTCTGCAGATATTATATTTTTTACAAGAGACCCATATAGCTCCAACGGAACAGAGGCGCCTGAGGAAGCACTGGGTGTCACAAGTGTACCAATCTGCTTTTTCTTCGAAAGCAAGAGGGGTTGCTATTTTATTTAGTAAATCTGTCCCATTTCAAATGTCCACGGTAGTCTCCGACCCCGGAGGTAGATATGTCATGGTGTCTGGTAGCATTAATTCACTACCAATAACATGCCTGAATATTTATGGTCCTAACATTGACGACCCAATCTTTTTTTGTAAAATATTTGACATAATCCCTGATCTGAATACCACCAACTTGATGTTAGGTGGAGATTTTAATTGCTATCTAGATCCCTATCTTGATCGTACGTCCACTCGTCCGCCTGCGACCATTAATTCCGTTGGAGTACTAAACAATTTAATGCGTTCTATGAACATAGTTGACATATGGAGATTGCAGCACCCTACAGACAGGGATTATTCTTTATTTTCCCACGTCCACAAATCGTATATAAGAATAGACTATTTTCTTGTTGATGCTAAATTTATATCTAGTGTGCTGCAAACTAAATATCATAGCATCCTTATTTCAGATCATGCTCCAATCACTATGTTGGTAAAGCTGGCACTGCCACAGATGCGATACAGTTGGTGCTTCAACCCCTCTTTGCTCTCGGAGAAAGCATTTCGGGATCAAATGAGATCTCGACTCATTGAGTTTATGGAGACTAATGATACCGGTGTAGTCGCCGACGCTACACTGTGGGAGTCTCTTAAGGTGGTATTGAGAGGGCACATTATATCTTATGAAGCCTTTGGAAAGAGAGAAAGACGTAAGCGCTTGGCTGAGATTGAGGCACGGCTCCCCTCGCTGGAGCAGGTTTACAGACTATCACAATCCCAAATGGACCTAAATAACATTTTAAAATTGAAGTATGAATACAATTCTATTCTGGGCAAGCAGGTTAGTACCCTCCTCCTTAAACTCAGACGGAAGCACTTTGAGCTAAGTGATAAACCAGACAGACTGTTGGCTAGGCAGCTGAGGGGTGTACAGGCCAGCCAGGCAATTCATAATATCAAATCTATATCGGGCAGCTTGCTGACTAACCCCAAAGACATAAATGACAGTTTTAAAGAATTTTATACTGGCCTTTATACCTCTAGATGCCATGCTCCAGACTCTGAGGTTGAGAGCTTCCTGGACAATATTGATATGCCAGTGCTTAGTGATGAGGCAAGGGATGAGCTAGATGCTGATTTCAGCCTGCAGGAAATAACAAGTGCAATAAAGTCTTTCCCTAGTGGGAAGGCCGCTGGCCCGGATGGGTATGGGGCGGAGTTTTATAAAGCTTACAGTGATATTTTGGCCCCTCTACTTCTTAGAATGATTCAACATTCTATCACTAATAATGTCTTCCCTGACTCCCTCTACGAAGCGAATGTGTGCCTTTTACTCAAGAAAGGTAGGTATGGGACGGATCCAGCAGGGTTCCGGCCTATACGTTTGTTCAATTTTGACCAAAAGACAGTTGCCAAGGTGTTGGCCACTAGGTTGGCTCAGCATGTCGGATCTCTCGTCCACTCCGACCAAACGGGATTAATTCCTGGCAGGCTTGCTTTTTCTAATATTCGGAAATTACTAAACATATTGTACTCTAACCAAAGAAAGGACACTAAGCCGGCGATCATATCTCTTGACGCTGAAAAGGCATTCGACCAGATCGAATGGAAATATATGTTCAGTGTGTTCCAGCGCTTTGGTTTCGGTGACAGGTTTCGTTCTCTTATTGGAATGTTGTATGCTCATCCGAGAGCTTCCATTCTTACCACTTCTGATAGGTCTGACTCCTTCCCACTCCATCGCGGCACCCGACAAGGATGTTGTATTAGTCCCTTACTGTTCAATTTAGCCCTCGAACCCCTGGCTATCAGTATCGGGAGTAATCCCAACATCAAGGGAATAAAGTTGGGAAAGTAGGAGGGACTTGGCAGGATACATAAATGTTCTATTAATGCCAGAGTCCAACTTATACAGTTTAAGGTCATTCACAGACTACATTACCGAACTTTTCGCACTATAAGCCGCACCTGAATATAAGCCGCACCTGAATATAAGCCGCAGCAGCTAAATTGAATGATGTGTACATATATAAGCCGCACTGGACTATAAGCCGCAGGGGTTTTAATGTTTAATTGTCGGGAAAGAGATGGCTGTTTGAGGAAGCTCCCATTTATTAACATTTTTGTTTAAACAGTAACGGTAGCTAGCTACTAACGATAGCTACTTAGCCAACACTAGGTAGCTACTAACGTTAGCTCACGGAACGATAGAGCCAACACTAGGTAGCAATCGTCCCGGGAGCTGTACCTGGCTGGTTGCTGGCTAACTAACGTGGCTACTCGTCCCGGGAGCTAACGTCTCTGCCTGGCTGGTTGCTGGCTAACTACCGTGGCTATTCGTCCCGGGAGCAAACGGCGCTGGTTGCTGGCTAACTAACGTGGCTAATCGTCCCGGGAGCAAACTGCGCTGCCTGGCTGGTTGCTGGCTAACTAACGTGGCTACTCGTCCCGGGAGCTAACGTCTCTGCCTGGCTCGTTGCTGGCTAACTACCGTGGCTATTCGTCCCGGGAGCAAACGGCGCTGCCTGGCTGGTTGCTGGCTAACTAACGTGGCTAATCGTCCCGGGAGCAAACGGCGCTGCCTGGCTGGTTGCTGGCTAACTAACGTGGCTACTCGTCCCGGGAGCTAACGTCTCTGCCTGGCTGCTTGCTGACTAACTACCATGGCTATTCGTCCCGGGAGCAAACAGTGCTGCCTGGCTGGTTGCTGGCTAACTAACGTGGCTACTCGTCCTGGGAGCAAACAGTGCTGCCTGGCTGGTTGCTGGCTAACTAACATGGCTACTTGTCCCGGGAGCAAACGGCGCTGCCTTGCTGGTTGCTGGCTAACTAACGTGGCTACTCGTCCCGGGAGCTAACGTCTCTGCCTGGCTGGTTGCTGGCTAACTAACGTGGCTACTCGTCCCGGGAGCAAACTGCGCTGCCTGGCTGGTTGCTGGCTAACTAACGTGGCTACTCGTCCCGGGAGCTAACGTCTCTGCCTGGCTGGTTGCTGGCTAACTAACGTGGCTGCTCGTCCCGGGAGCAAACGGCGCTGCCTGGCTGGTTGCTGGCTAACTAACGTGGCTACTCGTCCCGGGAGCTAACGTCTCTGCCTGGCTGGTTGCTGGCTAACTACCGTGGCTATTTGTCCCGGGAGCAAACGGCGCTGGTTGCTGGCTAACTAACGTAGCTACTCGACCCGGGAGCAAACGTCTCTGCCTGGCTGGTTGCTGGCTAACTAACGTGGCTATTCATCCCGGGAGCTAACGTCTCTGCCTGGCTGGTTGCTGGCTAACTAACGTGGCTATTCGTCCCGGGAGCAAACTGCGCTGCCTGGCTGGTTGCTGGCTAACTAACGTAGCTACTCATCCCGGGAGCAAACGGCGCTGGTTGCTGGCTAACTAACGTGGCTACTCGTCCCGGGAGCTAACGTCTCTCTCTGGCTGGTTGCTGGCTAACTACCGTGGCTATTCGTCCCGGGAGCAAACGGTGCTGCCTGGCTGGTTGCTGGCTAACTAACGTGGCTACTCGTCCTGGGAGCAAACAGTGCTGCCTGGCTGGTTGCTGGCTAACCAACATGGCTACTTGTCCCGGGAGCAAACGGCGCTGCCTTGCTGGTTGCTGGCTAACTAACGTGGCTACTCGTCCCGGGAGCTAACGTCTCTGCCTGGCTGGTTGCTGGCTAACTAACGTGGCTACTCGTCCCGGGAGCAAACTGCGCTGCCTGGCTGGTTGCTGGCTAACTAACGTGGCTACTCGTCCCGGGAGCTAACGTCTCTGCCTGGCTGGTTGCTGGCTAACTAACGTGGCTGCTCGTCCCGGGAGCAAACGGCGCTGCCTGGCTGGTTGCTGGCTAACTAACGTGGCTACTCGTCCCGGGAGCTAACGTCTCTGCCTGGCTGGTTGCTGGCTAACTACCGTGGCTATTTGTCCCGGGAGCAAACGGCGCTGGTTGCTGGCTAACTAACGTAGCTACTCGACCCGGGAGCAAACGTCTCTGCCTGGCTGGTTGCTGGCTAACTAACGTGGCTATTCATCCCGGGAGCTAACGTCTCTGCCTGGCTGGTTGCTGGCTAACTAACGTGGCTATTCGTCCCGGGAGCAAACGGCGCTGCCTGGCTGGTTGCTGGCTAACTAACGTAGCTACTCGTCCCGGGAGCAAACGGCGCTGGTTGCTGGCTAACTAACGTGGCTACTCGTCCCGGGAGCTAACGTCTCTCTCTGGCTGGTTGCTGGCTAACTACCGTGGCTATTCGTCCCGGGAGCAAACTGTGCTGCCTGGCTGGTTGCTGGCTAACTAACGTAGCTACTCGTCCCGGGAGCAAACGGCGCTGCCTGGCTGGTTGCTGGCAAACTAACGTGGCTAATCGTCCCGGGAGCTAACGTCTGGCTGGTTGCTGGCTATGCACTCGACTGTGGAGGGGAGGAGGGCTCGACTGTGAGGAGGAGGGGCAAGGCGTGCACTGCTGCAGCAGATTTACGAGTCTGATCTGACGGTCACAGAGCTGATGGAGCGAGCCCAGTTAGCTGTAAAAATCCATAGATTAGCCGCACCGTTATATAAGCCGCAGGGTCGAAAAATGGGGGAATAAGCCGCGGCTTATAGTCCGAAAAGTACGGTACTCTAAAACTAAACTGCATAGAATCTATCCTTCTGTATTGCCTCTCTGTGATCGTTGCATGTCCGCAGAGGGTAATCTTTCACATATGTTTTGGTTTTGTCCCAAGCTATTTAAGTACTGGGTAGACATTTTTGACTGGTACACCAAGGCGTATAAAAGAGAGATTGCCCCAGACTGCCTTCTAGCTCTACTCGGCTGTTCAGCTAACACTGCGGAATTACCTTACAATGAGCAGGAGGCCCTGATGTTTGGTATGGCTGTGGCCAAAAGAATTATCCTTAAGGAATGGAAAGACACGTCGTCTCCAAGTTTTAAGAGATGGCTCACTGAGATGGTCTCCTCTCTGCAGCTGGAAAGCATCCGTCACAGTAGGTCTGAGACCTCGAACAAATTTAATATGATATGGGGTCCCTTTTTGGAATGCTTCTCAATGTCCTCCTGTGTATTTTCTGTACTATGTATGTATGTATGTATGTATGTATGTATGTATGTATGTATGTATGTATGTATGTATGTATGTATATATATGTGTATGTGTACATATGTAATGTGTCAGAGAATCAGCCCCTTGCGTCCTTAGTGTACAGCATATGACATGGTGTATGTTTGTTCATTGATGTGACAGTGTCTGGCAACATACTGTTTGTGTTCTTTTTAGTTCTTTTTTATTTTCTTTGTGTTTGTGATTTGTCTTGATGTGTGTTTGTGAAACTATAAAAGCTGAAAATAAAATATTATAAGCGGCGCTGTCGCGATAATGGAGTGTGCCCTGTGGCTAAACAGTGGACTATTTTTTTTGACTTTCAATGGAGTTTTCCGTTAGCTCGATTCTGGATCTGCAGCCTGTAGCTTGGATTACGTTTTGCATCGCAGATTTCACTATGCAATAAGGAGATTTATCATCAGCCAATGGACACATCGATCTACCAGATGGCGATCGATAACGGGGAAATGCTCGGGGGGATCCCACCGGTCCACGGTAAGATCTTTTTCACGTAAAGTACATCCCGATCGGGCCTTGTTTTGATAGCCATCCATCCGATCGGCCTATGTGGCTAGTTAGACGAACACGGTTATTGGTAATCAATAATAAGAAACGACGAAACAACTGTAGCATTTGTATAACGGAAATGCCATTGGATATAACGTTATTAGCTATTAGCCCTTTATCTCGCCTCCCAGAAAATATACTAGACCAAATCTCGTATAACGCTTATATTCACGGCGCTATAAAATGAGAACGTATTGATAAAAAAATTATTTCTTTAATCCATTTTGAAGGGACGGTTTATGGTCCCAATTGACAATGAGGGTGCCGTTACACCTTTCGTTTCATTTTCGTATCATTGTCATATGCGTCTCGCCCAGCGTTTCCGTTAGCCGGTAATTACCGGTATTTGACCGGCAAAATCTGTTGAAGTTCGACATATTTCATCTCTCCGGTCTTAATGTCCGGTGAAAATAATTCCCTGAGTCTAAGCACAATTTGATTATTTGAATTGTATTAAAATAGGCTAAAATTAAATAGCCTATGCGATGAACGAAACGATCATTACATTTGTTTCCTCTTTGCTTCTAATAATGACAACGACGTCGTCAGCGAGAGCTTAGTGCTGGGTGTGCGAACTTTTGTGAAGCTGCAGAGCCGGAGCACTATCAGCACAATGCAGTATTCCAGCAGTACTCCAATTCAGCCATTTTCAGCCAATGTTGGGTGGGGGGCGCTGCTGTGCGGTTCCCAGAAAAGAGCCAATAACAGCTGAATCAGCTTCTCTGCAGCGCCATACTCTTTGCAAATAAGTCGTTGCGAGGTGGAGAGAGTCGTCACGCAAACCACGATAATGTTGCCGTCTCTCTGCTTTCTCAGTTCTTCGCTTGATATAATTAATACAAATGTCCAATATAACGGAATTCGTTAGCTCATAAAAATGTGATTATAACAGACTGCTGTTTAGTGTCGGACCGACTGCCCACATACGCTGTCTATTTTATTTCAAGTCAGCAGCAGCACGGAGTATCGAGGGACTTATTTTATTTGGAATATATTAATGACTGTATACGCAAAAGTAGCCTAGTTTTAAGTAATACTATTATAAATCTACATGCCTTGAGGATGACATTCTTTATATAGCCTGCCTATCGATTGTTTTAAAGCTCAATAAACTATGACCGGAATTAATCTCATTTGTCCGGTAGATTGAAATCTTGCAGGTCACGGAGACCGGCAACAATTTTTTCTAACGGAAACCCTGGTCTCGCCGCGACGTCGTGCGCCTCGAGTCACACTTTCGTTTTTTTTCAGTTTTTGTCAGCCAAGCACACTGATGTAGTACACTGCCAAAGCAGTAGGTGGCAGTAGGTGGCAAACGTGAAGGCAATTTCAACCAATCAGAACTTGAATGTGCCAATACACTTCCTGGAAGCTCCAGCAAAGAAAATGTCTAAGGCAGGCGCCTATGCCGCGCCACCATCTTGCCTATTTACTCAATGCAGCAATTCTTTTTCAGCAAAGCCTAATAAAAGTGCAATAAACAAAACGGATACATTCACTGTGTGTTCTGCCTGTCATTTGTTGATGAAACAAAACTAACATCAGCACAAGTGACCACCAAGAGCGGATAGTTTAGTCTAAAAAACGATCGGTAGCATTGTTAGCTGCATGCTAACGTCAATGGAATTTGCCATTCTATAACAGTATAGCATTGTGGCTAGAAGCTAACGTTAGCTCACGCTACTTAGCCAGCACCAAACTGATGATATCGGGAGCTAGTTTCAAGTTTCTTTAATAGTTGTCATACAGAAGTACAGAATACTTTCATACAAAATGCTTCTTACTGTTACGCTCCAGAGACTGTGCTAGACAAGATGGTATCAAATAACATAGTATAGCATGTAATTTAGAAGAAGAAAATGAGGTCACAGTGTTCGG
Organism: Notolepis coatsorum; assembly: GCF_963971535.1. Classification (NCBI taxonomy): domain Eukaryota; kingdom Metazoa; phylum Chordata; class Actinopteri; order Aulopiformes; family Paralepididae; genus Notolepis; species Notolepis coatsorum. The sequence continues at coordinate 90,267,817 of NC_140180.1, forward strand.
TATAGACATATGTACAATGTTCTGAGTTACCATATAATATACAATACTATGCAGTGTACTAATGTACAGTACTATATAGTGCAAAGCAGAAATGGGATGAGGTACAATTTAGGTACAATTTACAGTAAGGTGTACGAGTTGTAGTGTAATCCTTCATCAATAAATATAAAGTGTGGGGAGTGGGTGCTACAGTGTGTTTGTTTAAAGTGGGTGTGTGCTATAAAGTGTGTGGAGTGGGTGCTACAGTGTGTTTGTTTAAAGTGAGTGTGTGCGTGTGGATGTGTGTGCTATGTGCGTTTGGTGGTTGTTGTTGTGTAGTGTTCATTGTTCGTTTAGCAGCCTGATGGCCTGGGGATAGAAGCTTCTTCTGAGTCTTTCTGTGCTCGCCTTGAGACTCCGGTATCGCTTGCCTGACCGCAGCAGTTCAAAGAGGCAGTTGTTCGGGTGACTGGAGTCTTTAATGATTCTCTTAGCCTTGCCCTTGCAACGCTTGTTGTAAATGTTCTGGAGGGTGGGGAGCCCCCCTCCAATTGTGCGTTCGGCTGAACGTGTCACTCTTTGTAGTCTGCTTCGGTCTTGTGCAGTGCTATTCCCAAACCAGGAGGTGATGTTGCCGGTCAAGATGCTCTCTATTGTACATGAGTAGAAGTTCTTAAGGATCTTCTGACTGACTTGGAACTTCCTTAGGCGCCTGAGGAAGTAGAGGCGTTGTCGTGCCTTCTTCACAACACTGTCAATGTGTGTGGTCCATGTCAAGTCCTCGGATATGTAGGCTCCGAGGTACTTAAAGCTGTTGACTCTCTCAACCGGTGCCCCGTCGATGCTGAGGGGGCTGTAGTCCTTGACCCCCGACCTCCTGAAGTCCACAATCATCTCCTTTGTTTTGCTGACGTTCAGGGAGAGGCTGTTTTCCTGGCACCATCCCGCCAGGACCTTGACCTCTTCCAGGTAGGCCCTCTCGTCGTTGGCAGAGATCAGGCCCACCACCACTGTGTCGTCAGCAAATTTGATGATTGTATTGCTACTCCGCTGAGCCACACAGTCGTGTGTGTACAGGGAGTAGAGGAGGGGACTCAGAACACAGCCCTGGGGGGCCCCTATGTTGAGGGTGATGGATGAGGAGGTGCAGTTGCCTGCTCTCACCACCTGGGGTCTGCCAGTCAGGAAGTCCAAGACCCACTGGCAGAGGTCATAGTTCAAGCCCAGGTCCCTGAGCTTGGCTATGAGTATGGAGGGGACTATGGTATTGAATGCAGAGCTGTAGTCGATGAATAGCATTCTCACATAGTTCCCCTGCCTCTTGTCCAGGTGTGATGCTGCTGTGTGCAGCACATGGGCTATGGCGTCCTCCGTGGACCTGTTGGGGCGGTATGCAAATTGCAGGGGGTCCATGTTGATGGGGAGGGAGGAGCAGATGTAGCCCTTTACTAGCTTCTCAAAGCACTTCATGGCTATGGAGGTGAGAGCTACAGGGCGGTAGTCGTTGAGGCAAGCAGGCTTGGATTTTTTGGGTACAGGGATAATAGTGGACTTCTTCACGCAGGTGGGGATGACAGCCTGTTCTAAGGACAGGTTAAATATGTCAGTGAATACTGGGGCCAGTTGGTCGGCACAGACTTTTAGGACGCGGCCGGGGATGCCGTCCGGACCTGCTGCCTTCCTGATATTCACTTTTTTAAAGGTCCGCCTCACCTCATGCTCTGTTACCCTGAACACTGCGCCTCCATCAGCAGCCGACCCCCCCCCCCCCCCCCCCCCCATTGCCGTGGCTTGTGAGCTGGTGTTGTTATTACCAGCATCAAACCTCGCATAGAAGGTATTGAGGTCATTTGCTAAGGAGATGTCACTGTTCAGTTTGAGGGAGGCGCCTTTGTAGTCTGTCATCGTTTTGAGCCCCTGCCACATAGCTCTAGAGTCAGCTTGTTCAAACTGGAGTTCAATTTTATCCCTGTAGCGCCGTTTGGCCTCTGACACTGTCCTCCTTACGTTGTATCGCGCCACCTTGTGGTCATTCATGTTGCCTGCCACTAGGCCGTCGTTGTATGCTTTGGTGCGCTCTCTCAGAGCTTCACGGACGGATTTGTCTACCCAGGGTTTTTGATTTGGGTAAACTCTCATTTTGGTAGTGGGGATTGTTTCTTCCACCAAAGTACAAACATAGTCCAGCACTGTCTCCGTGTAGACATTAATGTTATCTGTGTCGCGGAACACATTCCAGTCTGTGCAGTCAAACGCAGACTGGAGCGTCTCCTCTGACGTCAAATCCCATTTCTGCACCTCTCGCGAGACTACAGGAGTACTTTTGATTCTCTGTTTGTACATTGGTGAAAGAAAAATGGACGCGTGATCTATCAGGAGTTAGATAACATTAGAGACAACGCTGTGTGTATTAAACAAAGGTGAATAGATGACTGGGCCATTTTGTTTAATGCTTGTTAAGTTGAAAGAGGAGCTTTGAGCTAACAGGGTTTGATAGCTAACACTAGCTCATGTTATCCAGTGGCAGTGCCAATCGGTAATGCTAGCAGAATGAATGGATGTAAACTTTCTTTAACATATTGCATATGGGTACAATACAATACGGCTCAATACAAACAATTGTTAAGGGAATGCAGACTGTTGTAGCTTGGACTGGGGTCCTTATAACAATAACTTGACAACACATAGTAGCTGCAGCTATTTGGTTTGGGACAGCTCTCAGTCACCGGAAGGGCACGCAGATGGTATCTACTGCGCATGGGCGTTTTCGCAACAACGGCTCATGCAGACTACACGCTGTTGTCTGCACGTTTTTTAGCGTTTCTCCAAAACGCAAACACAATTTTGCGTTTCAGCCGTATCCACAAAAAAACGCCAAAAAACGCATTTCTGTGTAATAGGGACATGAAACGTATTCAAAAACGTATTAAAAAACGCCACAAATACACTAGTCTAACCATGGCCTGAGAATGGACAGATAGCAATACTATAAAGTATAGATTTAGCTCTACAAACAGCCCCACGTCTGTTTACATTTGCTGGCCCTCTACCATTATATTGACGGGCCCCAATGGCCATCAATATGTTAACTCATTCAGCGCTAGGGGTCGTTGTTTACCTTCTGGGTAGAATGCCATCGCTTTGTTCAATGGGGAGAAAGCCAAACTTGCGAGGGCTTAAAATATATTAAATATTATAGCTATGGATCTAATAACACTGTCGATTGTCAGTGAGTTGCTTCTGGTCTGCCAGCTCAGACACATTCAGAACAGTATGCACAGGCTGCCCCGATGAATTATGAATGGCAAATGGCGAATAAAAGAAATAACGATTAAAACCAGACTTTTCCTGTGATTGGCGCTCAAGCGATGGCGAGTTAACCTGACTTTTCTCGTGAATGGCGCCCAATGAATTAACACATTAATTGACAAACTAGTTAACTCGTTATAGCCCGCCAATCGAATAACGCCAACAATGAGTAAACTCGTTATTGGATCATTATTTCTTTTATTCGCTATTTCCATTCATAATTCATCCTGCTATGCTGTAGGACTGTGTGGCACTCTGTCTGAGACCGCAATGGTCCGATACCGCCGCCTAACGCCTTGCGGCCGCTATTGCACTCCATTTGAAACGATGTGGTTCTCTGGGCCGAGCTGCAGCGTGCAGGCGGGGTCTAAACACTCCAGCAAGACGAGCGCTTATAGGGATGGCATCGACGAGGGTCCCCGCGCCCCTTTTAATTTTCTTTGGTGGATAACGTTGGACACACGATCGTGATCAGTATATTTGGAATGGCTATCAGATAATTGGATTATTCTTTTTGCAGTACATCATAGACTAGGTAAGGACTATATGTTATCAATCTTGCGTTGAACCGATCATTTTTCCCCCGCGATCGCAGCATGTGTCTGTGTGTGGGCCGTGTCCCGTTGGTTGCGATCAAAGCACGGAGGGCCGGCTTTCACCCCCCACCCCCTCTTTCATGCATCGATGATGAAACATAATACCGATAATCTAGTGTTGATTTCAGGATGATTATTGATCCAGGCGAGGAGTGGCACGATTTATAGCGGAATGCAGTAAAGCGATATCTGGCGGAGTTTCCTGGGATTACACAGAATCACTCTAGAACTATACTCATATTCACCACGGTATCAGACGGAAATGTATTGATGAGAAAAGTATCTGTTTTTTGCATGTTGACCAGAAGAAACTATTTATATATATATAAATTATATGAGTACTGGCTGAGCGTCTCGCTCTTTCGCCATATTGAGATATACCTCATCTCCAGTACCTACTGTACTTCATTAATGAAAACAAAGCACCCATGCACTTGACCAGGCCCCGCCCCAGTGTCCCCCTATCAATCAATCAATCAGATTTATTTATATAGCACATTTCACATGACGCGTGTCAACCAAAGTGCTGTACAGAGGGTAGATACACATAGATACATATTGACAACAACAGGGCATGAGTCAGTGAACAGGAAAGGCTAGTAGGTAGAAGTGGGTTTTGAGCCTCGATTTGAAGGCATCTATCGAGGGGGTGAGCCTAATTGAGGTGGGGATGCTGTTCCACAGTTCAGGGGCTGCGATAGCAAAGGCACGGCCCCCTCCTGAGCTTGAGGTTAGACCTCCGGACTGTCAGGGGCCTCTGATTGGCTGACCTGAGGGACCTGGTGTTGGAATAGGGGGATAGGAGGTCTGAGATGTAGGAGGGGGGGTGACCATTAAGGGCTTTAAAAACAAATAGGAGAACCTTAAAATCTATCCTGTAGCGTACTGGGAGCCAATGAAGGGAGGCAAGGACAGGGGTGATGTGGTCTCTCTTGCGGGTTCCGGTCAACAGTCTGGCAGCAGCGTTTTGTACCAGTTGTAAGCGGGACAGGGAAGACTGGTTAATGCCTATATAGAGGGAGTTGCAGTAGTCTAATCTAGATGAAATGAAGGCGTGGATGACTCTCTGACGGTCTGCAGGGGAGAGAAGGGCTTTGAGTTTGGCAATGGTGCGTAGTTGGAAAAAACATGCCTTTACCACTGAGTTCACTTGTCTGTCAAATTTAAATTGTGGATCAAAAATGACACCTAGGTTCTTGACAGGCCTGACCAGGGAGGACAGGTTGCCAAGGCTGTTGGTAAGGGTGGTGACAGCGTCTGGGGGACCGAAGAGGATTATTTCGCATTTGTTTTGATTTAGTTGTAGAATGTTTTGTGCCATCCAACATTTAACATCATCCAGGCAGGATATGAGACTGTTAAGTAGAGACTGGTTGTTAGGTTTCAGGGAAACGTAAAGCTGTGTCGTCAGCATATACCTATAAGGCACCAGGCATGGTCACACTCGCCCTTCCTCGGGAAAAGGTTTTCCATCAAGAAAAACCCCATCAAGGGACCTCGGGGCGCGCTAAAAGCGAGACGCTCAGCCAGTACTCATATAACTATATATATATATATCGTTATATATTCGTACTGGCGAATCGCGTCTCGCTCTTTCGCCATATTGAGATATGGGACAGAGCAGACACGTGGCCCGACAAATGTACCCCCTGAGGACCCGCAAGCCCTACCACCAGGGGGGAGGGGAGTCCCGTCACCCCCCCCTTCCTAGTGAAGAGGGTGCGGCAGTCAACTCCACCAAAGTGCCAAAAAGAGGGAACTAGAGACCCCTAAAAACGCACAGCACAGGCGGGACCACGTGTGACACATCACCTTGTGGCACACACCCACACACCCCTGCTAACCCACCGAAGGGCGGGACGCACGGGAGGTCCCGGACCTCAGAACCGCCTGGGAGACAGAACCCCCAGTCATGTCCATGAGGTAAAACCTAACGAAGGGACCCGGGGAGGACCCGGAGGCAGCAGCACAGATGTCCTCCACAGAGGCCCCCCCTAACAAGGCGGCAGAGGCCGCCACCCCACGACAGGTGAAGGCTTGCCTCTAACTCACCAGCGTGAGGAGGCGGATGAAACGCCTGAACCACAATATCCCTGGCACAAAGACTGTATTAGGCCTCAGAGTCGCACCGCTTAGCTTAGCTTAGCTCACCCACACGCTTAGCGGAGGTGATGGCCAGCAGGAATGCAGTCTTGAAAGACAGCTGTTCCAAAGATGCCTGCTCAAGAGGCTCAAACGGGGCCTCGGACAACCGGCCGAGGACCAGTTGGAGGTCCCAACTCGGAGACAGAGAAGGTTTCACCGACTTAAGGCGCCAAGCAGGAAATGCTTCACAAGAGGGTGGCTGAACAACGTAATGCCCTCAAACCCCTCATGACAAGAGGATATAGCCGCGGCATATACCCTCACCGTCGAAGCCGACAGTTTATCCAAAATAGACTGAAGGAAGGAAAGGACAGCGTCCAGGGGGCAGGACACAGGGTCCAAGGCCCCCACTCTTGGAAAATACGCCACCTACCTGCGTAAACCGCGATAGTGGAGGGAGCATGCGCGTTCCGGATCGTGTCGACCACAGAAGGGTCCATCCTCTCCAGACTCACCCTCTCACCAGCCAAACCATCAGCGGCTGGCCCAGCACAGGGAACTGCCACAGAGACCCGTGCGCCTGAGAGAGGGCCCGCGATGACCAAGGAACAGGCCACGGCGGGGCTACCAAGAGCTGGATCAGGACCGGGAACCACACAGCTGTGCCCCGGTCCGGCGCGATCAGGATCAAGGTCCTGCGCTCCCGACGTACCCGCTCCAACAACTGACCTATCGGATGTATGGGGGAAAAGCGTACAGAATCCCAGGCGGCCATGGATACATCGAGAAGGCATCCACCCCCAAGGGAGGATTGTCCCCCCGACTGACCGAGAACCACAAGGGGCACTGGTGAGACTGTCTGCTCGCAAACAGATCCACCGAGGCTTCCCCGAAGCGGTCCCCGACCTGTCTGACTATGTCTGGACGTAGTCCCCACTCGTCGTGATGAAGACCGCCCCGCAACATCACATCTGCGCCCACATTCTCCCTGCCAGGGATGTGGAGCGCCCTCAGGCTGCGCAGATTGCGAGACGCCCACAGCCGGAGCTCGAACGCCGCCCGGTGCAGACGGATGGAGCGTACTCCACCCCGTCTGTTGATATACGCCGCTGCCGTTCTGACCAACACGTGCTCGCCCACCACCAAGTGGCCGAGCCGCTTGAGGACCAGGAGGACCGCCTTCAATTCCAACACATTGATGTGCATTGCAGACCGGGCAGCATGGACCGTCCAGCTGCCCCCCACTGCGTTGGGCCGACACTTCCCCCCCCCCCCATCCCGTGAGATGGGCGTCGGTGAAGACCGTGACGTGTGACCGCCTGCCGCCCATGGGGACCCCGCTGGTGAGGGTACCAGGCCTCCTCCAGTAGGCGAGATCCCCCCGTATCGACAAGGGAACCTTCAAACGTTTCCACTTGTCTCTCACCGGGTCTATTTTCATACTGGAAAACCACCTCTGTATCCTCCTCATGAAGAGGAGGCCAAGAGGGACCACAGAGTGAGCAGATGCCATCATACCGAGCAGGTGCATCACATACAGCGCCGTAACCGTCCCGCCAGGACAGAGACCCCCGAGCGCGTCGAGGATAGACACTCGCCGCTGCTCCGAGAGGGTTGCCCTCATGGGCCTTGAGCTTAGAACCAAGCCCAAGTACTCCACCTGTTGACTGGGAAGAGGCGTACTCTTCTTCCAGTTCACAGCAAAACCCAGCTTGGTGAGGAATTCCACCACCAGCCTGGTATGAGACCTGGCGACCTCCTCCGACCGGCTTAGGAGCAGAATGTCGTCGAGATAGAAAATAATTCGTATCCCCTGACGACGTAGAGGCTCCAGCGCGGTCTCTACGCACTTGGTGAATGTGCGGGGGGCCAGAGAGTAGCCGAACGGCAACCTCTGGTATTCGTACGCCACGCCCTGAAACAGGAACCGTAGGTATTTCCTGTGAGGAGGGAAAATCGGGATGTGAAAATACGCATCCTTCAGGTCTCAAATCAATCAAATTTGCTGATGACACAGTAGTGGTGGGCCTGATCTCTGCCAACGACGAAAGGGCCTACCTGGAAGAGGTAGAGAACCTGTCACAGTGGTGTCAGGAGAACTGCCTCTCCCTGAACGTCAGCAAAACAAAATAGATGATTGTGGACTTCAGGAGGTCGGGGGTCAAGGACTACAGCCCCCTCAGCATCGACGGGGCACCGGTTGAGAGAGTGAACAGTTTCAAGTACCTCGGAGCCCACATATCCGAGGACTTGACATGGACCACACACATTGACAGTGTTGTGAAGAAGGCACGACAACGCCTCTACTTCCTCAGGCGCCTAAGGAAGTTCCAAGTCAGTCAGAAGATCCTTAGGAACTTCTACTCATGTACAATAGAGAGCATCCTGACCGGCAACATCACCTCCTGGTTTGGGAATAGCACTGCACAAGACCGTAGCAGACTACAAAGAGTGACACGTTCAGCCGAACGCACAATTGGAGGGGGGCTTCCCACCCTCCAGAACATTTACAACAAGCGGTGCAAGGGGAAGGCTAAGAGAATTATTAAGGACTCGAGCCACCCGAACAACTGCCTCTTTGAACTGCTGCGGTCAGGCAAGCGATACCGGAGTCTTAAGGCGAGCACAGAAAGACTCAGAAGAAGCTTCTATCCCCAGGCCATCAGGCTGCTAAACGAACAATAATCACTATGCAACAACCATCAAATGCACACAGCACACACACCCACACGCACACACTCACTCAAACAAACAACACACTGCAGCACCCACTCTCCACACTTTAGATCACACAAACACACTTACACTTTATATTTATTGATAAAGGATTTGCACTACAACTCGTACACCTACTGTGAATTGTACCTAAATTGCACCTCGTCCCATTTCTCCATTTCTGCCTTGCACTATATAGTATTGTATATTAGTACACTGCACAGTATTGTATATTGTATGGTAACTACGTCTATTCTGCATCGAACATTGTACATATGTCTAAACTGAACACTGTGACCTCATTTTTTTTACTTCTAATTTTACTATGTTATTTTATTTCATACTTATCTTGTCTTGCACAGTCTCTGGAGCGCAACAGTAAGAAGCATTTTGTATAAAAGTATTCTGTACTTCTGTATGACAACTATTAAAGAAACTTGAAACTTGAGAAACTCTATGGAGGTGAACCAGTCTCCCACCCTGACGGCGTTTAACAGGTGTTTGACGGTCAACATTCTGAACTGTCTTGCCACAATCAGACGATTGAACGCGGACAGATCCAGTATAGGTCTGACACCTCCCGTTTTTTGGGCACCAGAAAATACCGGGAGTAGACACCAGACATCGCGTCCTCCCGTGGGACCACGACTACGGCTTGCTGTCACTGCTGACAGAGCTGTCACTGCTGCCGACCCTGACAACAGGGTCTGCACCAAACCTGAAAACGGAGGGTGGGGTTGTGCGAATTGCAAGACAAGCCCCCGCCTCAACGTTCTCTCCATCCACTTCGCCATATGGCACTGCTGTAGCCATATGTGATGATACTCCCAAAGCGCACCCGCCGCCATTTGGCACTGGCCCGCTAGGAACTGTAGATAGGCGGCCCGGTCCCACCCGCTGTGCGTAGCCAACTCTGGACACGCTAACCGCGCGTGGGCGATATGACCAAAAACGTTATCGCGATAAAATTATTTTCATATAATTCGATATCGATAATTATCGTCGATATAATGTCTGTCAAGTTTAATTAACTTCTTATGCTGCTGCGAATGTCTCGAGTCGAGTTGATGTCGTCATCAGTCCGCGCACGTTAGCAGTTAGCCGACAAGCGGAGTATCTCATGACAATGTAATAAATATGACACTAAAATACTCTCTTCCGCCACAATATATTGAAACAACGTCCACTGTATACCCCACACTACTATAAACGTGGCCTCAGAATTCACGCCACACACATACTCGGCACGTAAATATATAAAACAGCGCCGTGCAAGATAATTAGCCTAGCAAGCCTTGTTGTCTCAATATATATCTCAATATGGCGAAAGAGCGATACGAGATTCGCCAGTACGAATATATAACTCACTGACAATCGACGTTATTAGATCCATAGCTATAATATTTAATATAGTTTTAGCACTACAAACACCGGCATCTACCCCCATTGCATTACAGCGCTGGCACAAATGGCCATACGCTCACAGCGACCTCTGGCGTCCAATGTGTTAAGGTCTCCTAAATCTTTAAGTACATTAACTCTTTGACAGCCATCAGCTTTCGCCATCTGCACTGTTTGGCGCCAGCGTTAATGACCATTTTAGCGACGTTTGCAGACCCATCGTGTGTTCTGTATTATAGCTATGTAAACAATAGTATGGCTCATTTTACAGGCATTGTTCATAGTCCATTACTGACTAATAAGTTCATTTCTACACACTGTAGTTTGTTACACGCTAAACATCGCCCCATTTCCGAAATAATCCAGTCTTTTTCCATACATTGTAAGATATGACACATTATATGCAATAAGCCCAAAACGTTCTGGTTGCTCCCCCGAAACCTCAAATACTCCCAAATCAAAGGTATATACCATGTACATGCGTCTTCACAAAATCATCAAGGCGGGGGGGGGGGGGGGGGGGTTTGTTTTAACTCTAAACTGTGATCGTTACCAAAAGCAAGTTTTACGTCCGGTAAACTAAGACACTGTGCTCGGTACAGAAGCATGTTTTACGTAAAAAAAATACCAGCAGGTTACATAAAATGGACCTTACCTCAGTCAGAAAGTACTCCAAAATTAACCTCTTAACACTTTCAGAGTTGGCCGTGTTTTCCTTTTTACCCCCTTGAATGCCCAGCAACCACTTCAGTGTTAACGTTAATATCGCCTAATCTATGTTTTAAATTATGGTTTATGTGTCTAATCTGCCCGTCGCATTATCAATGAACCATTTCCAGTCAACATTGTCGAAGCGGATTGTTTTTTTATCGGTTAATTTCCGTTTTATAGCATTTTGAAAAGCCCTCGTTTTCAAGAAGAAAAAAAATGAATCCCTGATAAACGCTGATGTACTGTAATATTCTAGAACGTTGTCATTGTTCGGCCTATTTATGAATCGTTTTAAAATAAACGCTAGATTATCGATAGTATACGTATGCACGCTGGTGCCGCAAGTTGTAAATCCATTCTCTTATTTCCTGATCACTTGCACAGTCAAAACAGCCATATCACATATAGGGGGAAAGCTTATATCTCCGTGAAAACAGGTCTGATTATCCTAAGACTGGTAAAATAGATTCCTTACCTGAGATCAGATGGTATCCAAATGGATTATTCCAATTCCTGATCGACCATTCCAAAAATCTATCCTTTTATTGATCCCACGCGTATACTGTAAAACAGCGTATACACGCTGTGCTGAGGGTCCAGCATGAAGCTGATCGGCCCCGGTTAAATGCGTGAGAAGTAAAATGTGTAGTCCGGGTTTTTTTCCCCCATGCATTTTCATTGAGTCCAATCCAAAAGGGTGAATTACCATCTGGGAGACGATAGGGGGTGCTTTTTTCACATCCGAGCGCCTGGGGTGGCTGATTTACCAACGGTAGACTCGGTTGATGAAATATGAATTCAGATCGCTAATAAAAAAAATAAAACTATTATGGGCATTCAACCCGCGGGGGGTAAACCCGAGAAAACTCGGGTTGGGCATTCAAAGTGTTAAGCCCGGAGCCCTATTTTCTGAAAATCCGCCTAAAATACATACCTAAGTAAATTGAATATTGCTCCACTTCTACAAGGTCCATTTGCATGATCTTCGTATCTAGGGACATCTATGGACCTCAGTGAATGTATTCCCAGTGTCAGAAATATTGTGTCTATTACTAGGCTTGCTTAAATTGTGATGAAACAAAGGAGAATATGAATTATGATTTTTCTTTGCATCTTTGACAGTGAATAACACATGTGCAAAAAATTACCAGACATGAAAAACTGCCACTGATCTCCTTCAGTACCTTCTTGAGATCACGTGTACAGAAAATCTAAGGAAATGAATAAAGGGAAGATGATTAAACAGAAGGTTTTGTAGATACAGTACTGAATTCTCCCATCCGGACCAATGCAATTTGAAATATTATTATAGAATATAGAATAGCAGGCTTATAAATGACCTTATTATAGCCAATTCGCACATTTATGGATTGTGCCAAATCTTATCTTTCAAATGCCCAAGTTCAATTTGGATTTAGTATCACCAGGCGTGCATAAGAATAGATAATGAAATCTACTGTATGTACAGTAGGTTTATTATTCTGGCGAGAGTGATGGCATTTTGAAACTGATTTCAATTGTTGCTAAATGCTCAAAATAGGGGAGACAAACTAACTGCTCTCCAATATATGCCAATAACGTTACGTTTTGTGGTATATATTATCCCGAGTAATAAGAGATATTAAAAAAATGCATACAGAACCCATTTGCTTCTTTTGACCTAGAGGCCTCTGGGAAGTATTTCTAAAAAATTACAACGCTCATCGAAAGCTCTGGATGTCCTCTTCAAAATCGCCCCAAAAAAACTACAATTACCAACGTTCAATCTTTCAAAATGGCAGACATTCGCGAACTAAACAACAGAAAAACTAAGGCCATGGTTACACTGGTGAATACAGCAACGTTTTTGTTGCTGAATGATTACGTTTGCTGTCCAAGTTAAAAAGAAATGCCGTTTTTGCAGGAAACGCGTTGTCCTACTGGCAACGCTGAAATTGTGTTTCCGTTTTGGATACTCGCCAAAACTCGCAGACAATGGTGCCATGTAATCTGCGTGAGCCGGATACGGAGCCGCCGTTGCTCAACGCCCATGCGCAGTAGAGACACGCACGGTTATTTCCTGTGTTTACAGCAGAGCTGTCCCAAGGAGCTGCGGCTACCATGTGTTGTCAAGTTATTGTTATAAGGAGCCCAGTCCAAGCTACAACAGTCTGCATTCCCTTAACAATTGTTTGTATTGAGCCGTATTGTATTGTACCCATTTTGCAATCTCTTGAATAAAGTTTACATCCATTCATTCTGCTAGCATTAACGTTACCAAGCTGCTAGCAACAATGCTATACTGTTATAATGGCATATCCCTATCACGTTAGCACGTAAGCTAACAAACTTCGCTGCTAGCCACAATGCTATACTGGCATATCCCAATCACGTTAGCACATAAGCTAACAAAATCGGTGATGATCTTTTTGTGAGACTAAACTCCGCTCTTGGTGATCAATTGTGTTGATGTTAGTTTTGTTTCATCAACAAATGAGAGGCAGAACACACATTGAATGTATCCGTTTTGTTTATTGCACTTTCTTTGCTGAAAAATAAATGCTACGTTGGCTAAATGGCTCACGCGAGGCATTTAAAGATGGTGGATTGTTGATTTTGAGCAGGAAGTGTATTGGCACATTGAACTTTTCTGATTGGTTGCAAATGGCCTTCATGTTTGAACTACATCGCTACCTACTGCCACCTACTGCTTTGGCATTGTACTACATGTATATACATCACTGTGCTCAGGAGGCAAAAACAATGTCTAACTTGCCTGCCATTACGTTGCGTTCTGAAAAGCGAAACTGACCCTGAAAACAAAACGAAAACTGGCCATTAGTGTAACCGCAGCCTAAAACTAAAATCTATCTAATAACACTTTAACCTATTTGTAAACTAACGTATTGATGATAATATACATTATATCTGCTGTTGTGACATGGTTATGATGTTTATACTTCAATACGTTTGACCAAAAAAACGATAATTTTGTCAGACAGTCTGGAGAACTTGATTTATGACGTGATGTCATTTGCAGTCCGCCCCCGGTCCGCACGGGCGGAAGAGGTTAATAAATCCTAGTCGATCCCATGGCGATCGCAATTACTTGTGTATATTGGGCATGGGGCTACCATACGGGAAGTAATAGAGGCACCAAACCTTCCACCGATTGCTATGTTGTGATCCACTCCTAGGCAGAAACAGCCGGAGTGGATCACAAGACAAGTGATATCCCCAGTTCCCAGTTCAAAAGGTAGGCGAAACTGCCACCTGGTGAGATTCGATCGCCATTGCAATACCAACGTTTACCACGATTACCTCAACAGACACCAGATCAAACATCCAGACGCAGCGATGGTAGTGGCCGGCGATTTCAACCAGGCAAACCTGAAGAGAGTGATGCCGTCCTTTTTTCAGCACATCGCTTGCTCCACCAGAGGGAAAAACACACTCGACCACTGTTATTCCCCGTTCAGAGCCGGCTACAAGGCAGTAGCCGCTCCGCCATTAACGGGGTCCACAAGCTCGAGCGACCACGACTCCATCTTGCTATTTCCGGCATATCAACAGAGATCACGTGACGCCGTCGTGTCACGTGAGACAAAGAAGTGGACCGACGAATCAGAGGCCACGCTCCAGGACATGTTTACATATACGGATTGGGATATGTTCAAAGGAAGCGCCAGTGACGTCAGCGAGCTCGCAGACACAGTGGTGAGCTACATTACAACAATAGCCGATGGTATTGTCCCCAGAAAAACGGTGCGGATTTTCCCAAACCAGAAACCGTGGGTGGATAGCACTATTAGAGCAGCTCTGAACTCTCGTACCACCGCCTACAACCTGGGTAGAGAGTCAGGAAACATGGAGGAGTATAAGGCTTCAGTCTATACTCTACGCAAGGCTGTTAAACTTGCTAAGAGGACATATGCTGACAAACTGGAGACACAAATGGCACACAACGACACAAGAGGATTATGGCAGGGACTGAAGGCAATAACTGACTATAAAGTCAGCGCCCCCTCAATGGGGAGCGACGACGCCTCCCTCGCGGACAAGCTCAACATCTTCTACGCTCGGTTTGGTGTAGACAGTGGCGCTGCTGGCTCTCCGGCTAGTGACGTCACTGGCGCGCCGGCTGTTGTGGAGGGGGGGGGCGGGGACGCTCTCTCGTTGTCGGAACACAGTGTGAGAAGAGCATTTATGCAGGTGAACACCAGGAAGGCTGCTGGCCCAGATGGCATAACAGGACGCATACTCAAGTCCTGTGCCAACCAGCTGGCCCCAGTGTTCACCGCCATATTTAATCAATCCCTGGCGGAGTCAGTGGTCCCTGCCTGCTTCAAGATGTCTACCATCATCCCTGTACCGAAGAAACCCTCCCCAACATGTCCAAATGACTACAGACCGGTGGCACTCACCTCTGTGGTCATGAAATGTTTCGAGAGGCTGGTCAAGGACCACATTTGTGCCTCCCTCCCCAGTGATATGGACCCTATGCAATTTGCATACAGGACAAACAGGTCCACCGACGACGCGGTCTCCCAGGTACTGCACAGCACCCTCTCGCACCTTGACCGTCAGAAGGGGGGCTATGTGAGACTGTTGTTCATTGACTACAGCTCAGCGTTCAACACCATAGTCCCCACCAGACTGGTGGACAAGCTGATCGAGCTAGGTCTGAGCTCCGCCCTGAGCGCCTGGGTACTGGACTTTCTGAGCGAAAGACCCCAGGCGGTCAGGGTGGGGGGTCAGACCTCCAACACCATCACCCTGAGCATCGGGTACCCCCAGGGCTGTGTTCTGAGCCCCCTGCTGTACTCACTCTACACACACGATTGTGTGGCCAAGTTCAGCTCCAACTCCATAGTGAAGTTCGCAGACGACACGGTGGTGGTGGGGCTGATCTCGGACAACGACGAGAAGGCCTACCGGGAGGAGGTTGAGGTACTGGAACGCTGGTGCCAGGACAACAGCCTGCTCCTGAACATTGGTAAAACCAAGGAGCTGATCGTGGATTATAGGAGAGGACAGCAGGAGACGCACACACCACTGATGATTAACGGGGCTACCGTGGACAGGGTGAGCAGCTTTAAGTACCTGGGGGTCCACATCTCAGAGGACCTGACATGGTCAACACACATAGACACAGTAGTAAAGAAGGCGAAACAGTGCCTCTACCACCTGAGACAGTTAAGGAAGTTCAGAGTATCGGGGAAGATACTCCAGTCCTTCTACTCAGGAGCTGTAGAGAGCATCCTGACCGGAAACATCACTGCCTGGTATGGAAACACCACGGCACAGGACAAGAAGGCCCTACAGAGAGTGGTGCGCTCAGCCGAGCGTACTACGGGTATTGCACTACCCCCCCTGCAGGTTCTATACAACAAGAGGTGCAAATCCAGAGCCTGCAGGATAATGAAAGACCCTCACCACCCCAATAACAGCCTGTTTCAGCTGCTGAGGTCAGGCAGACGCCTGCGAACCCCAGCTACTAGGACAGAGCGGCTTAGGCTCAGCTTCTTCCCCCAGGCCATCAGAGCCATGAACAATGAACATTGAGTGCTCAGAACATTGAACTATCCACACACAAGCACACATGAACACACACACGACACGCACGCTGTGCACGCTCACACACGAGCAGCCACTTAACACTTTAACATGAGCGGGCACACACTCATGCCGCACACACGCACACTTATGGCCAAAAGGAAAGGCCACTTTAAATTAGATTAACAGGAACAGTGTATTGCACTACCAAAGCCAACTAGCATGTCCCATATGCTCTGTAAATAACTATGTACAGATACCGAGATGTCACTTCATGTTACCTGTTACCTGTTTACTGCACAATGTTGTTTTTTCATTTTTTGATTCTATTATATGTTGTACCACTGTATTGCACATCGTTGCGGGCAAGACCACCCGCATTTCATTGTATACCTGTATGCCGTGACAATTAAAACTCTTGACTTGACTTGACTTGAACGTAGGTAGATTAATCAGAGACAACTAGATGGCTCCGGCTGATCGTAAGAATGCGGATCAAAGTAAAAGATCAAAGGATCAAAACCCAAGTATACTCTGGTTTCTGGCGCTCAACGGTTGGCGAGATAACCCGACTTTACTCGGGTTTGGCTGTCAAAGAGTTAAGTATTTTTTCTCTTTTTTTCTTACAGAAGGACAAGTATATAAGAATTTCAAGGTGAGAAAAACCCAAGAACTCAAAAACTCAAGAAGGCCATATCCGAAATGCAACGTGGTAAGGCTCCTGGAAGAGACTGTATCCCACCAGAAATGTACCTCTCTTGTTGGGACATAATTGGACCCTTATTACTAAATATGATTTTATACTCAGTCAAGGAGGGAAACTTCCATAAGAACGACAATATTGCACTCATAACAGTCCTCCTTAAAAAAGACAAAGACCCTACCGAGTGCGGTAGTTATAGACCCTTAAGCCTCCTCGGAACCGATATCAAACTGTACTCTAAGGTATTAGCCATCAGATTACAAAAGCATATGACGTCTTTAGTTCATCCGGACCAAACTGGCTTCATAAGAGGCCACTTGGTCACTGATAACATAAGACGATTACTGCACGTACTAGATGCTGACAAGGACGACTCCACACCTAAGGCGATGCTGTCCCTGGATGCAATGAAAGCTTTTGACGGGTTGGAATGGTCGTATCTATGGGCAGTATTAGAAAGGATGGGGTTAGGTAAAGGTTTCATTGATATGATTAAAGTATTATACAAAGACCCATCGACCATGATTACAACAGGTATAATTACTTCCGGAATCTTTCCGGTATCACGCTCATCTAGACAGGGTTGCCCTCTTAGTCCCGGACTATTCGATCCATCATTAGAGCCTTTAGCACAATATATAAGACAATCCCAATCCATAGAACCAATCGTAATCAAGGGCACACAACATAAAATTAGTTTATATGCGGACGACGTAATACTGTTCATGCAAAACCCCAACACCACATTGCCTCATCTACTCAAGTTGATTGAGGACTTTGGAGATTTATCGGGATTTAAGATAAATTGGCCGAAGTCGGCTTTCCTTCCACTTAACACCCCTGCAAAAAAAATTATAACCCTCCCAGAAGAGATACCTATGGTAAAACACTTTAGATGTTTGGGAGTTGAAATATTCCCTACCATAAGCCAAACGGTGAAGCACAATTACATAAAAATCCAAAACAAAATCAAAGACGACCTTGACAGGTGGTCAAAACTTAAAAACTCAGTACAGGCACGGGTATCAATAGTTAAGATGGACGTCCTACCTAGAATCAACTTCTTCAGCTCTATGCTACCGTTACCCCCTCCAGAGGGTTACTGGAAAAAATTACACTCCTCCACATACAAATTTATTTGGAATAACAAACCACCACGTATAAAAAGATCCACCGCACAGAGAAACAAAGCAGATGGTGGTATGGCATTTCCAGATTTTTTCCACTATTTTAAGGCGTACACTTTAAGACCATTGACAACATGGTTTGATCCCCAAGCATTAGTATCCTGGAGAAATTTAGAAGAAAATATAGTAGCTCCACATAGACTGAAGGACATAGCATACACCAAATTATCAATTAAGCAATGCGAACGGAAATTTGGCCCCATAATTACTCATGCGATCCGGATATGGTGGGAAACACAAAAAAAATATTCTAACCCACATAAATGGCATAATCATACTCCCTTATTCAATAACAATGCACTCTTGATTGGAAAACGACCTATAAGATTCCCTATATGGGAAAAGCAAGGCATACAACAAACAGGGTTTTTGTAGTCATGATGAAATACGCAAAAAAAATTATCTCACCGAGTCCACATATTATTTTTACGCACAGTTATTGTTATGTTTGAAGGCTCACGGTGTTCCATTAAGGATACTAATTGAACACCACTGACATCGAGAGGTTTTGTTTCAGATTTGTATCATCAATTACTAACGTCCTCGTATGAAACCCTCCACCTAGACTCAGTCTGGAGGAGGGATATACCAGATCTGGAAAAAGATTTTGATTGGCAAGAAGCCTGGGCAAATGTTCGATTTACATCAAGGAACCCGGACCATCAACAAATCAATCTTAACTATATTCACAGGACATACTTGACTCCTAGAAGACTGAACAGAATGGGTCTTAAACAAGACTCCAAATGCTCCTTATGTACAAATGGGGACGAGGGGATATTTATGCACATGTACTGGGACTGCCCACCAGTTAAGATATTCTGGAAAGAAGTGACCCAGCAATTATCAAATCTCTTAACTCTGAATATATCTGTACACCCCTCTGTATTACTGCTGAATGATGTTTTTGAGTGTGCAGTACATCCACAGATAAAGAGATTGGTTTTATCGGGTATCACAGTGGCTAAAAAGCTGATAGCATCACAATGGTTCCAACCGGAAAAAATGTGCCGGAAGGTCTGGATTCTTACATATCTCGATGTGATTTATCAAGAAATTTCTACAGCAAGAATTTTGGGTCTCAATTAATCCAAAATGACAATGTGGTTAGAAGTGGTGGAGAGAATAAAAACTAGCATATAATGGTAGTGTCTGGTTAGGAGCGAGGGATAATGGATGGATTATCCAATGGGGGGTCCGGGAGGGGGGGGTACGAGCTAGAGCATATGTGTGTAGGGTATTAGATAGCAGGTATTAGGGGTATATCCTGTATAAGACATTTAACTAAATGGTGATTTCATTGGATGTGCACTGTTAATAATGCTTGTATATCTTATCGTGTGTTGTCATGTTTGTTTATATGTTTGTTTAAAAAATAATAAAAAAATAAAATACAAAAGAAGGTGAGAAAAACCATATTTTATAAAAGAAAATACAATATTTTAATATATTCTACAGTTATTTTTATTTTTCAGCACAGGCTAAGAATAACTTTGGTTGTATGCAGTAACATTGAATGAAAAGGTATTGTAAAATAACGAAAATTCTCTCACTCTTACAAGGGCCATGTCTTCTACTGTAAAGAGTTCCGATATGACGAAGGATTCCTCGATATCTTCAAGGAATATGGCAGAGTGACCCGCTATCTCACCATTGGAGATAACCGCCGCCATGTGTGTAAATTTCTCGATTCTAAGGTGCATTTCGATGCGGACGTGGACGATTCTGCATCGATGCAATGAGAACATAATCGATTATTAAAATGTTTAAATAAAATTTGCTTTTATGTTCTTTTACAATGTAGCACTCCACAACTATAAAGCGCCCTACAAATCAAATATATTATTATTATTATTATTATTATTATTATTATTTATTGTTGTTTATTGTTGTTTATTATTATCATGCATCCACTCAACTTAGAAAATACAGCATCAGGGGCGGCTGGGTGGCGCAGCGGACATTGCGCTCGTCACCAACGCATGAGACACCGCTATCGAATCCGGCTGTCGGCGTTGCCTCCGGCTTGGGCCGGCCGTCATACTAACTCAATTGGCAGAGTTAGCGGGTGGGAAGTCGATGGGTGGTAATCTGGACGTTGTAAAACAGCGACTCCTACAGGTCTGTTGGGGCGCCTGCACAGCAGAGACAGGAAAATGGCGGGGGCAGTGTGAGCCTCCTACACGCTACTCCTCGCCAAATGAGTCCGCGCTGGCAGGTGAAAAGATGCGACTGGCTGCCTCCTCGTGTATCGGAGGGGACATGCGATGGGCCTCTATTCTCCCTACAACTGGCCAGTGGGGGGCACATGCGAGCAATGATCAAGACAGGGGAGGGGAGAATTTGCACGGCTAAATTGGGATGGGAGAAAAATTGGATAAAAAAAAATAATACATCAGGCTACTAAAAGTATTGATACTAATACTAATACTAATAAAAAGAGTATTGAACCGTTTTTAACAGCTGGATATTGAGATAACTTTCTAGTATCTGTGTCATGCAACACTAGTAAAGACATTAATTTTGACATTCTGATTTAAGAACTTTCTAAATAAAAGTACATTTATCTGACTGCTTGTATTAATTGATGAAAAAGTAGCCATGTGCAGTAATATAGATTATAAAATTGAGGATGTAATATATTATTGAGCTGCATCGTAGAATCGAATCGTGGACAGCTGAATCGTAATCGAATCGTGAGGCCAGTGAAGATTCACAGCTCTATTCAAGACGAGAGGTTACATCAGACTCTAATGTACATTTTTTATATGTGTATTTGATTAACTGGCACCGACCTGGCCAGGGACGTTTTAAGGACAATATTTTCAGCAGCAGCTTTTCACACGAGACTTCCCAACGTATCTTAACTCAAAACACAGTCAACCCGAGTGATCCTCTACACATGTAACATCAGCTCCCCAAGCCTGATGGATATACTGTAACTGTCCAAGATCATAGGAATAGTACAACATAGCTTCTGCTTTATGATGGATATTTACTTGAAGTAAAGGAATTGTTGTCCACCACCTCCGAATCTTACATGTAACATCTTATGCCTTTTTTTTGGTTTGTCTGCATTTCAGGCATTCATTGAGATGGCCTGTCGTGATTCCTGTCAAGCCATTATCAAGGCAGGGATGGAAAACAGGCTTCTCTTCAGGGGAGAAATTGTGCACACGTCACC
The DNA here is from genome assembly GCF_963971535.1 of Notolepis coatsorum. NCBI lineage: Eukaryota > Metazoa > Chordata > Actinopteri > Aulopiformes > Paralepididae > Notolepis > Notolepis coatsorum. The sequence goes on from NC_140180.1 coordinate 90,289,222, forward strand.
CAGTTTCAAGCATAAAACACTAGAGTATGGGTAAGTGCTCTCAGTATATAATATAGTAGTCTGTCCTTTTTTTGTCTGCTTGCTCACCACAAGCTTTGCACCATAAGCTGTTTAACATGAATGTGAATGTCTCCCTCAATGTGAAACATTTTCAACTGAGTGCAGCTGCATCTGTTTGCCTCAGTTTGCATCTTTCCATTGACTTTGTACGCACTCACGCAGCCTCTAAATGTAATTTAGTGTTGTATTTAAATGTACTATTAGTCGATTCGAGAATTCCTTTAGGGCCATAAATATTTTAGGACATTGACACAATTTTCACAATTTGGGTCTGTACACCACCACAATGGACTTGAAATGAAACAATAACAAGGCGTTCAGCTTTAATTCGAGGGTATTTACATCCAAATCAGGTGAACAGTCTAGGAATTTCAACGGTTTCTACATGTGCCCCCCCCACCTCTTTTTCTAAGGGACCAAAAGTAATTGGACAAACTAACAATCATAAATCAAATTGTCACTTTTAATACTTGGTTGCAAATACTTTGCAGTCAATGACAGCCTGAAGTCCGGAACCCATAGACATCACCAGACGCTGGGTTTCATCCTTGGTGATGCTCTGTCAGGCTTCTGCTGTCTTCAGTTCCTGCTTGTTCTTGGGGCATTTTCCCTTCAGTTTTGGTGAGGTGGTATGCTTTGGATCATGAGCCGTTCCTTTCCTTCTCCGTACTCTTCTCTTCCCATCTTTCTGGTACAAGTTGCTATTTGTCTCATCTGTCCATAGGATGTTGTTCCATCTGTACAGGCTTTTCTAGATGTTTTCTTTTGCAAACTGTCACAACCAAAGGTCTGATGACCACACAAATGATACCTGGAGCGGGCTGTTGTGAAGCCAGCCCGTCTAGTGGGTGCATTAAGCACAGGTCCCGGTAGGTACGAAATAATAAAGCACTTTTCAAAACAAAATGATATTTATTGTAACAGGGAATGAAACCCACAACAACACACAATCAGGGTAAAAGGTAGGGGAGAACAAACAGGGTAAATATAATAATAATAAACACAAGTATTATCCGTGTCGTAGGACACCAGCCAACCAGCCAGAGGTTGGCACTGGGAACCACCCAGCAATAGTACACCAGTTTACCAGTCCACACAAAGTGGCAAATAAGGCCAATACAATATTACAATTGTCCACACACAGTGGTAAATGGCATAAGGAGTACACCGTATAGCATCCACACAATAGTGGCAAAAGGCACAGAGGCCAACAATATAATACTCCCACACAATAGGTAAATCACACAAAGTGACAAGGAGGCAACCTCCACACTCCACTCTGGTCAGTGGCAATGACACAATGAGGTGCCCGGATGTGTGTCACATGCCAGGCTTTATCCACCCGTCCCTTGAGGCTGATTGCAGACAGCTGCCACTCATCAGGCAATCAGCACTCTCTAGAGGAGAGACGGACGGCACCTGGGAAGGAGAAACAAAAAGGGATCAATACAAATGTGACACACATCAAATACAAATAACAAATACTACCTATACTAACCTGATGTTTACATGGTGTTACAAATACGATAATAATGATAATGACCAACCCACGTACGTCACACAAACTCTAATCTGATCTTCCTGTTTTTGAGACTCACCAATGGTGGTGTAAACCTTTCACTCCGGTGAAGTCTTCTCTTGACTTTGACATAGATACACCTACCTCCTGGAGAGTGTTCTTGATCTGACCAACTGTTTTTCACCAGGGAAATAATTCTTCTGTCAACCACCACAGTTGTTTTCCATGGGCTTCCGGGTCTTTTGGTGTTGCTGAGCTCACCAGTGCGTTCTTTCCTTTTATGAATGTACCAAACAGTTGAATTTTCCATTTTCTCTCAGGTGTTATGTTGTTGTGGATGACACCACTGGGATAGGAAAAAATATCACTGGGAGAGGAAAGGGAACCAAAGAGAACATAAATGAAGAGACAGAAAAGGAGGAGGAGAAAGAGGAGGGTCCAGAGATGGAGAATCAGAAGCCTACGGGTACAGAGGGTCCTCCTTCAGGAGATACAGCATTAGCAAGAGATACAGAAAAGGAGGAGGAGAAAGAGGAGGGTCCAGAGAAACCGAAGGAAAGGGTGCCGTCAGAGATTGACATGGAGGAGCCAGAGAAGGAAAGAAAGGAGGAGGTGCCAGAGAAGAAGGAGACCTGTGAGACTGAGACTGAGATGGCTACACAAGCCCCAGGCAGCGTGTCAGAACCACCACAGGAGACCAAAGGGCAAAGGACCACTAGAGGGTAAGTTCCACACAGAAAGCACCAGGGGATATTGTCAATTTGTCATATTTAGCATTTTTGTGTCTCTGTCCATACATGTAGAAATTGTTATTACTCTATTCTGCTATTAGTCATTCTACTCTTTTTATTTCTAAAGTTTAAAGACACTGGTCTCCTTTTCATAGGCGGAAGACTGCTACTGCGGTAGACCATGAGACACAAGTTGAAACCCGGGTCTCAAGAACCACCAGGAGGAGTGCTCGAAACCAACCAGAACCTGAACCGACACCCGAGACTGCAGAGACAACCACCCAGGAGACCCCTGATAATGAAGTACCCAAGAAGAAAGCCAAGAGGGAGCTCTCTCCTAAAACAACAACAGAGAAGGGGAAAGAAGAAGACTCTCCTCGGAATGTAGAGGAAGACTCTCAGAGTGTAGCTGAGGCGACGGTTTTACCTAAGTTAACGGTTTTACTAACAAAGGCGGCTGTAACTGAAGATGTCGCTCAAAATACTCAAACCGCTGCTGAGGTGGAGGAGCCTCAAGTAGAGACAAGGAATTCAGCTAAAACCACACCTGAAGAAGACAAGCCAACTGAAGACACTACTGAGAAAGATGATGAAATGGATGAGACCCCTGGAAAAAGCTGTGTAACAAGACGAGGCAGGCGAAGAGCCCCTGCAAGGAGGCCAGCAGTAAGAAAAGCTGCTAATAAAAAGGTGGCAGAGAGTGAGGAGGTTACAGAACTGACTGCTACAGTGGAAGAGGAGGCTAGAGAGACCACAGAATGTCCTGAGGAGGTGTCCTTAAAGCAGGATGTAAGACCAGAGGAACGGGGGCAGCCTGAAGGCGACACAGACGAACCCTCCATCACCTCCAAAGTGCAAGAGACCAGCAGTGCTGGAGATAATGATGCTAAGGATGTTTCTGCTGATGGAGACGACAAGCAGGCCAGTCCATCTGAGGAACAGACAGATCCAGAGGTAAAGGCAGACTGTCAACCATCCCAAGAGAAGGATGAACTAGTGCCAGAAGAGACTACACCAGGACCAGAGCAGGCTGAAGAAGAGGCAAAGATGGTGACTGAACCAGATTCACAGAAGAGTGGTACAGCTCCACAGGAAGAGAGTACACTAGAGGAAGAGAATACTGAGAAAGATGATGAAATGGACGAGACCCCTGGAAAAAGATGTGTAATAAGACGAGGCAGGCGAAGAGCCCCTGCAAGGAGGCCAGCAGCAAGAAAAGCTGCAAATAAAAAGGTGGCAGAGAGTGAGGAGGTTACAGAACTGACAGCCACAGTGGAAGAGGAGGCTAGAGAGACCACAGAATGTCCTGAGGAGGTAAGACCAGAGGAACAGGGGCAGCCTGAAGGGGACACAGACGAACCCTCCATCACCTCCAAAGTGCAAGAGACCAGCAGTGCTGGAGATAATGATGCTAAGGATGTTTCTGCTGATGGAGACGACAAGCAGGCCAGTCCATCTGAGGAACAGACAGATCCAGAGGTAAAGGCAGACTGTCAACCATCCCAAGAGAAGGATGAACTAGTGCCAGAAGAGACTACACCAGGACCAGAGCAGGCTGAAGAAGAGGCAAAGATGGTGACTGAACCAGATTCACAGAAGTGTGGTACAGCTCCACAGGAAGAGGGTACACTAGAAGAAGAGAACACTGAGAAAGATGATGAAATGGACAAGACCCCTGGAAAAGGATGTGTAAAAAGACGAGCCAGGCGAAGAGCCCCTGCAAGGAGGCCAGCAGCAAGAAAAGCTGAAAATAAAAAGTTGGCAGAGAGTGAGGAGGTTACAGAACTGACAGCCACAGTGGAAGAGGAGGCTAGAGAGACCACAGAATGTCCTGAGGAGGTAAGACCAGAGGAACAGGGGCAGCCTGAACGGGACACAGACAAACCCTCCATCACCTCCAAAGTGCAAGAGACCAGCAGTGCTGGAGATAATGATGCTAAGGATGTTTCTGCTGATGGAGACGACAAGCAGGCCAGTCCATCTGAGGAACAGATAGATCCAGAGGTAAAGACAGACTGTCAACCATCCCAAGAGAAGGATGAACTAGTGCCAGAAGAGACTACACCAGGACCAGAGCAGGCTGAAGAAGAGGCAAAGATGGTGACTGAACCAGATTCACAGAAGAGTGGTACAGCTCCACAGGAAGAGGGTACACTAGAAGAAGAGAACACTGAGAAAGATGATGAAATGGACGAGACCCCTGGAAAAAGATGTGTAAAAAGACGAGGCAGGCGAAGAGCCCCTGCAAGGAGGCCAGCAGCAAGAAAAGCTGCAAATAAAAAGGTGGCAGAGAGTGAGGAGGTTACAGAACTGACAGCCACAGTGGAAGAGGAGGCTAGAGAGACCACAGAATGTCCTGAGGAGGTGTCCTTAAAGCAGGATGTAAGACCAGAGGAACAGGGGCAGCCTGAACGGGACACAGACGAACCCTCCATCACCTCCAAAGTGCAAGAGACCAGCAGTGCTGGAGATAATGATGCTAAGGATGTTTCTGTTGAGAATGACGACAAGCAGGCCAGTCCCTGTGAAGAACAGACAGATCCAGAGGTAAAGACAGACTGTCAACCATCCCAAGAGAAGGATGAACTAGTGCCAGAAGAGGCTACACCAGGACCAGAGCAGGCTGAAGAAGAGGCAAAGATGGTGACTGAACCAGATTCACAGAAGAGTGGTACAGCTCCACAGGAAGAGAGTACACTAGAGGAAGAGAATACTGCTGAACTGCCATCAGATTCTAAGATTGAACCAGAGCCAACTGAAACTAAACCAGATTTAGAAAACGGTCAGACCGACTTGGAGAGGGAGGCTGCAGCTGTATCAAAGATCAAGAGCGAGTATGATGAACCCATACCAGAACCAGAAATTGGTACAGCAATGCAGACTGAGATGGAGAGATTCTATGCCGAGATTGGAACTGAAGCAGCCATGGTGAGTAACTGGATGCAGGAATAGTGAACTGTTGCTGTGTCCCACAGTGTGTTGCATGTGGAAGGTAGACACAGGAAATCTGACTGAATGTGTATAATCTCAACATCTGTAATGATTATATGCTTGCTAGCTAGCTGACCTTCAAGAAGCGATGCTACTATTCAGTTAATTTTTCCATTAGGTCAATCACTTGGAATGAGGACTTTGTATACTCACCCACTAAATTACGTGTTTATTCCATGTAATTGTATGTGATTTGGTCTACAGGGTCCTCATTACAATTGATGGAAAATCATAGTGTATCTTTTTAATATCCCATAATTTGTCTACTCCTTTGAATTTCTTTGCATGCATGGGGTAGCCATTATGATGCCATTATTTTCTTGGTCCTAGGAGGAGACTGAAATGTCAACCGAGAAGAGAGGTGAGCCTGCACCAGAGACTGAGGTTGAATCTCAAACACGAGGTAAATAGGTATTGTCAGAGTTGGTAACACTTCATAATAACCTTAATAAATGGTTAATTGATCATTATTAAATATTAGTTCATTATTGTTTTATTGTAAACTAGCAAATCATTATTTATAATTGTTGTTAAACATTTACAAATGGTTAGTAAATGCTATAGGCATATATAATGTTATTTAACAATCAATAAATACATAAATTCATGAATTTATCTATTAATGTAATAGAATATGAAGTGTATGCTTTGTAGACTGTATCATAAACGATACAACAATAATTATAAATATGTTTCGTTAACTGTTTATTAACACTTTGCCATCTAGGTACAATTATTTCACAACATACAGAGTTCTGTGGATATTTTTGGGAGCTACTTGCTGTTTACTCTTCATGCAACGTGTTTCTTTTATATACTGAGTGTATAGTTGCAACTTTATAATAGACTCATAAATAATGTTTATTAATGTTTTTAAAACGAATAGTTAATTATTAACCAATACTTAATGCACTGTATTTTTTAAATGGCTTAACCTGGATAATACAAATTAATTAATAAATGGTTAACTAATGTAACCAGAAATGCATGATCATATCTTATCAGTTATGATACAATATATTAATTATGAATTTATAAATTGTCCATCTCCAAGCCGTGATAATGAATACCGTAATTCCTCTAATAATAACCCCGGCTTGTATTTGTTTCAACTGTAGCGGGTACCAGGCTTGTATTAGGAGGAGGCCTGTATAAGAGGGAGGCCTATATTTCAAATTTTCAAACGGATCATAATGAATAAATCAACATTTTGTGTCAGTTTGAACCCAGTAAAATGTACTGGGTTCATTTATTGAAACCAAGTACTGTATGAAATAGTAAACAGTGCAATTACAGGTGGTCACTGGTCATTTCAACGTTTTCAAAGTGAAATCAAGTAACTAGCTCAGTATGCAGCTCAGTATATTAGTAACCCGGCTTGTATTAGGAGGTCGGCTTATAATTGCTTAGCTCAAGAGCGCACCCGGCCATTAATAGAGACCCGGCTTGTATTTGAGACCCGGTTACTATTAGAGGAATTACGGTATTTTACAAATGATTCATGTTGTGTTTAATCTTTTCTTTTACTCCAACTGTGGATCAGACTCGGCAGAAATGGCAGTTGAGTCCAGCTCACAGCAGCAGTGTGAACCCACAGCGGAGAACACCAGACCAGAGCAGAACGAACCAAAACCAGAGATGGACGTTCATGGAGAAGAATCCAGTATGGATCTGGATGAGCTCAGTGATCCAGTTGGTAAGATACTGCACTTAATGAGATGATTTAATTTAATTAAAATAATGTTTTACTTTATTTAACCAAGAACATTAACACTTTGATCGCCATGGTTCAAATTCATAATTTACCATCCCTAGCCAGCTCTATTTGTCTATGGAGAAGTTCCCCTTCTTTGCAGGGCTATAACTTTTTAAATTCTATTGCTAAATTGCCATTATTATGGCCCATTCAATGTCCTATATGTATTGTTCAGGGTGTAGCAACGATATACTTTTTCATTCACATTCATACTAAAATATGGTCTAAAGTATAAGTATGTTTTTATCGTTTTCTGCAGCTTTCTCCAGAACTTGATTTATAGCTCCAAATGCATTATATTGATGATGAAATACAGTTTGATAGCAATCGGTGCGAGATAAAAAATTTCAACTGGACGTGGTTCTAGAAGTTACTACGTATCATCTGATATTGACCGGATGGGCGAGGGGGCGTTTATAATTCCGTGGGCAGCGTTAGATGATTCATCCAGTGTGGGTCATATGGTCATCATAGCAGTTTATATGGAACACGTTAGAATATAACGCTGCAACTCACGTGGCTTCCTCGCGCCGCTGGCAGATGAGCGTGGAACAGAATTTTTTCTATTATGGGATGGAGAAATGCCCGATCCATTTCCAGGTTGTATAATAGTATATACGTCCAAATCATGTTGTTTTTTCGAGTTATTTGCACCGATCGATGTTCACTGTGTCAAGTGATTTGCATAGTGTATATTTCTAGGACCTGTCAATCACTCACTAAGGCCTTGATATTTTTAATTTTCATAATTTCTCTGAGATGTATTCATTACTTCCTGGAATATTATACATCATAATCACATCACATATCTTAAAGCGACAGTATGTATTTATTAACCTCTTGAGCCCGATGGGTCCAGTACCGGACCCAAAATTACATCACGCCATAAATCCATATCTACAGACTGTATGAATTATTGTTGTGTTTTCTTTCCAAATGTAGCCAACAGTAAAGACCCTAACCCTGTCAAAACAGCAGTCAAAGTGTATATTTTCACCAATACGTTTGTTTACCAATAGGTTAAAATGTTATTAGTGAAATATGAGTTTTGGAAATCTATTCGGAAACAGGCGAATATCGACGTTAGGAAATGCGCGCTGCCATTTTGTTTGTAGTCATTATGAGGAGAGACCCAGAGCTTTCGATGGGCTTTGGGATTTCGAAAAACGACACTACCCAGCTCAAGCCATCATATGATTTGTGGATTTACTTTTTTTATTTATCTTATTTTTCGGGATTATCTCCCACAAACCTGAACGTTATTGGCATAAATTAGAACGCAGTTAGTTTCTCTACCTTTCTGTGAACATCTAGCAAAAAACGCTGTTGCAATCTGATGAAAACTGGCGGAGCAATCTACATAATTAAAAAGTAACTGTACTCACAGTAGATTTCATTCACGGTTTTTGCTTCACGCCTGGTGATACTAAATCCAGCTTGAACTCTGTCATTAGAAAGAGGAGATTTTGCCCGATCCATAGATGTGCAACTTGGCTATAATAAGTAGCCTATTATTATTATTATTTTTTTTTTATTATTCTTTTTCCCCCCTCCTTTTTCCTCCGTTTTTCTCCCATCCCAATGTTAGTCGTTATGCCAATTCCCAATCCCCTTCCTGGTCGCTGCGCACCTACCCCCCACAGTCGGTCTGGGAGAGTGGAGGCTATCACGTGCTTCCTCCGACACACATGTAGCCAATCAACCGCTTCTTTTCACCTGGCAGCGCGGACTTTCACTGAGAGGGTGTAACGTGTGGAAGGATCACACTACCCCCCTTAGATCCTATCCTCGATGAGCAGGCGCCCCGACCGAACTGTAGGAGTCGCTGTTTACAACGACCAGGACCCACCCATCAGCTTTCCCACCCCTAACACTGCCAATTGTGTTAGTATGAACGACCAGTCAAGCTGATAGCAATGTGGAGACCTGGGCTCGAACCCAGCGTCTCCTGCATTGGTGGCGAGCGCCTTGCCCACTACACCACCTAGCCGCCCATAAGTAGCCTATTCTATATTCTATAATCATATTTCAAATTGCATGTGTCCGGATGGCACAATTCAGTACTGTATCTACAAAACTTCTGTTTAATAATCTTCCCTTTATTCATTTGCTTAGATTTTCTGTACACGTGATCTCAAGAAGGTGCTAAATGAGCATTTTCATGTCTCGTCAATTTTAGCATGGTGTTATTCACCGTCAAAGATACAAAAATAAATGTTTAAGGAAATGTATATTCTAGGGATGTCCCGATCGCCTTTTTTTGCTTCCGATCCGATCCCGAGCATGTGATTTTAAATATCTATCGATCCGATCGTTTCCGATCCGATCTTTCACATTAGTAATCAATTTTGACGCATTTTTGTCAGAAACTGGCAGAGCGAGACAAGCCCATCTGTTGCCTATAGTCCGGGGGTGCGAGCGCGGAGGCGTTTGTTATTACATTCACCCTGAGAAATGTGCTTCTGCTTCATATGAGAAATATTAAAAGTTTCAATATATGTTTGCACATTAGTATACATTCAGTGTTCGACTTACGTAATGGTCCATTCTGGTCTGAAACGCGATAATCCTCAGTCACGTAACGTTATCCTCCAGTTGAAAAGTTAGTCTGAAAACTTCGCCTCCATCCTGTCCTTGCAAACATTGCAACTGGCTTGACTTTCTATTTTAAAATGCTTAGTTCCAAACCTCTGACATTAAGTCTAGCTGCTCAAGTCAGTGGATATTAACCGTGTTTCGGGAGCAACGTGTTGTACTGTTGTTGTGATGTGGTCGAGCCGCGCGTGTAGCGTGTAGCGTCTAAATTAAAGGGGTGTTTGTTGCAACGGTGAAAATTAAAGGGGAATGTGTTTGTTGTGGACAATTCTTCTGCTCTGTGTGACAATAAATACATTAATGATGATATATTATATGTAATTTAAAACCAAAACTAAGGCCTCCGTATGAGTTTAAGACGTGGACATGGTCATGTTTGTTGAATAACATTTTTCTTTTTTTGACTGCCGATTTTTATTATTATGTTTTCCCGATCCCCGAGCCTCTGAAAAGCACGTGATCGACGCCGATTCCGATCACGTGATCGGATCGGGACATCCCTAGTATATTCTCCTTTGGTTCATTACAATTGACTCAAGCCTAGTAACAGACACTATTTCTGACACTGGGAATACATCCCCTGAGATCCATAGATGTCCCTAGATACCAATAACATGCTTGTAGAAGTGGTGCAATCTTCCATTTACTTAGGTATGTATTTTAGGCAGATTTTCATAAAATAGGGCTAGGGCTTAAGAGGTTAATGAATCATGTTCTGGATCCTGTACAGAGCAGAAGTCAGTGTTGTAGTCGAGTCACTAAATCTCAAGGTTGAGTCTTAAGTCCCCAGTGTTCGAGTCTGAGTCGCTAAAGAAGAGCCTGAGTCGAGTCCCCATTAGTCCAAGTCATCGATGTTGAGTCAGAGTTTTATTTGCCACATGGAATCAATATAATCAGAGTTCTTCATACACAATCATAAATATCATACCATGGACAAAAGGAGCAGGAAGAAGAATAAATCTTATAGTTACCTGCCCCTTATTCCTAAACTAAACAAGTATTTACTTGATGGTCGGCGTACAACCTAATTTACACAAAATAATAATTTATACCATATACAAGAAACAAACAATCTACTAAACATTTTTTTTTAATAAATCTTTTTGAATTGACAAACACTATTACATCCCTTAACACTTTCGCAGCCACTTGGATACGTCTAAAATCACTCTGAACGGCCAGCATTTCTAAACAGACTTGCATAGTCCGTGGGGCTGTTTGTAGAGCTAAATCTATACTTTATACATATAGTATTGCTATCTGTCCATTCTCATTGTCAATTGACACCATAAACCGTCCCTTCAAAATGGCTTAAAGAAATAATTTTTTCATCAATACGTTCTCATTTTATAGCATCTTGAATATAAGTGTTATAAGGGATTTCGGCTGGGATATTTCCTGGAAGGCGAGATACAGGCCGCTAAGCTACTAACGTTAAATCCAATGGCATTTCGGATATACAGAAGCTACAGTTAAAACTCAAACTGCATATGATCGGTATGATGGTCCACCATGAATGCATGAAAGGGCGGGGGACGTCGTTTCTGATTATTGATTACCAATAACCGTGTTAGCCTCAGTAGCCACATTCGTTGATCGGGTGGATGGCTATCATAACAAGCCCTGATCAACATGTAATTTACGTGAAAAAAGATCTTACCGTGGGCCGGTCTGATCCCCCAAAGCATTTCCCAGTTATCGATCGCCATCTGGTAGATCGATATGTCCATTGGCTGATGATATATTCCTTTACTGCACACTGAAATCCGCGTCCCAAAACATATTCCAAGCTACAGGCTGCACATCCAAAATCCAGCTAACTGGAAACTACATTGAAAGTCAAAAACAAAAGTGCACCGTTCTGCCACAGGGCACACTGCATTATCGAGACAGCGCCCCTAAGAGGATCTGGCCGGTAATGCACTTTTCAGAATTCGAAGAGGAGGGTAGATCTGCAGTGCAGCTCGGTGACATCGAGTAGGTTATTACAATGGAATAAAACAACCTTGCCACGGACATGTCCGTGGTTGGTCCTCAACCGTTGGATTCCAAACACTGATTTATCTGTGGTCGGGTGGGATTGTGTTATAAGAGAGAATTCCACAACTTTACACCAATAACTGAAGGACACATCTGTTTAAGTGTGGTACGTGCAAACTGATGTTTAAAATTGTATTTTCTCCTACTAAACTCACTTTTTTTTTTTTTTTTTTTTTATCCACTTTTTCTCCCATTTTCTATATTTTCTCCCATCCCAATTTCGTATCATCCAATTCAACCCTCCCCTGTCACGGATGCTGTTTCTTGCCTCCCACAAGCCGGCTGCAATGTGGATTAAGTCATACATGGCACAAGTCCCCTCCGGTACTTGAGGTAACAGCAGTCGCATCTTTTCACCTGCGCAGCTCGATCTCTCAGTGGCGAGGAGTAACGCGTGGGAGGCTCACGCTGCCCCCGACACTTCCTGATTCTACTGCGCAGGCGCACCAACCGACCTGTAGGAGTCGCTGTCCACAACGCCCGATCCCCACCCATCAGTTTCCCACCCCCTAATACGGCCAATGTGTATTAGTACGGACGACCAGCTAAACTGAAAGCAAATGTGGAGCGCTGGGCTCGAACTGACGAGCCCAGCGTTTCGTGGCGAGCGCCTTGCCCACTACGCCACGTAGCAGCCCTCTAAACTCACTTTCTAAATGAAATATATTTTGTAGTTTTTCTGGCAGTGTATTATTTCTTGCCCTAAACATAATTAACATTGTTTGAAACTTAACCATGTCTTCAAGTTTAATTATTCTAGATTTAATAAATAATGTGTTTGTGTGTTCTCGATAATTCACTTTATGTGTGATTCTTACAGCCCTCTGTAGTATATATAATGGTTTTATATTGGTCCCATAAGTATTCCCCCATACTTCAACACAATAACTGAGATAAGGTGAGATGAGTGAACAATAGAGTGTTCTCATTGCCTCATACTCTAACACATCCTTTACTTTATTCATAACAAAAATACTCTTGGACATCTTTTTTTTAACGTCTGCTATGTGAGATTTCCATGTTAATTTATCATCCATAATCACACCAAGAAAACGAAATTCAGTCCACTCCACTCTGGCAGTCAAAGAGCTAACATACAAATTAAAAAAGTATACATTAAACATAAATGACGTGTTGTGTGTATTGAGCCGTACTGTATTGTACCCATTCTGCAATCTGTTAATAAAATGTCCATTCAAAAATGATTACAACAGGCACAATCATCTCCCAAATATTTCCGGTATCACGCTCTGCCAGACAGGGTTGTCCTCTTAGTCCCGGACTGTTCAATCTATCATTAGAGCCTTTAGCACAATATATAAGACAATCCCAATCCATAGAACCAATCGTAATCAAGGGCACACAACAAAAAATGTGTTTATATGCGGACAATGTAATATTGTTCATGCAAAACCCCAACACCACATTGCCTCATCTGCTCAAGTTGATTGAGGACTTTGGTGATTTATCGGGATTTAAGATAAATTGGCCGAAGTCGGCTTTCCTTCCACTTAACACCCCTGCAAAAAAATATACAACCCTCCCAGGACAGATACCGATGGTAAAACATTTCAGATGCTTGGGAGTGGAAATATTCCCTACCATAAGACAAACGGTGAAGCACAACTACACAAAAATCCAAAACAAAATCAAAGACGACCTTGATAGATGGGCAAAACTTAAAAACACAGTACAAGCACGGATATCAATAGTTAAGATGGATGTACTACCTAAAATCAACTTATTCAGTTCAATGCTACCGTTACCCCCTCCAGAGGGTTACTGGAAAAGATTACACTCCTCCACATACAAATTTATTTGGAATAACAAACCCAAACCACCACGTATAAAAAGATCCACCGCACAGAGAAATAAAGCAGATGGTGGCATGGCATTTCCAGATTTTTTCCTATATTTTAAGGCGTACACATTAAGTCCATTGACAACATGGTTTGACTCCCAAGCATTAGCATCCTGGAGAAATATAGAAGAAAACATAGTAGCCCCACATAGACTGAAGGACATAGCATACACTAAACTACCAATCAAGCACTGTGAACGAAAATTTGGCCCCATAATTACTCATGCGATCCGGATATGGCGTGAATCACAAAAAAAAAATCCTAACCCACAAAAATGGCACAATCATACTCCCTTATTCAATAACAATGCACTCTTAATTGGAAAACGACCTATAAGATTCCCTATATGGGAAGAGCAAGGCATACACTCATTAGGGGATGTTTTTAACATGTAGTGATAAAGAAATACGCAAAAATGTTTATCTCACCAAGTCCACATGGCTTTTTCACAAACAGTTAGAGCTATGTTTGAAGTCTCACGGTGTTCCATTAGACAGACCAATTGAACACCACAGATACCACAAATTCTTCTACGCAAGAGAGACATCGAGAGGTTTTGTTTCAGAATTTTATCATCAATTACTAACGTCCTCGTATGAAACCCTCCAACTTGACTCTGTCTGGAGGAGGGATATACCAGACCTGGAAAATGACTTTGATTGGCAAGGAGCCTGGGCGAATGTCCGACTTACATCAAGGAACCCGGATCATCAACAAATCAATCTTAACTATATTCACAGGACATACTTGACTCCTATAAGACTGTGCCGAATGGGGCTTAAACAAATGTACAAATGGGGACGAAGGGACATTTATGCACATGTATTGGGACTGCTCACCAGTTAAGGCATTCTGGAAAGATGTGACCCAACAAATATCAAAACTCGTATCTTGGAATATACCTGTACACCCCTCGGTATTACTATTGAATGATGTTTTTGAGTTTGCAGTGAATCCACAGCTAAAGAGATTGGTTTTATCGGGTATCACAGTAGCCAAAAAGCTGATCGCATCACGCTGGTTTCAACCGGAAAAAATTTGCCGTAAAGTTTGGTTTCTTACATATCTCGATGTAATTTACCATGAAATATCTACAGCAAGAATTCTGGGTCTCAACGAATCCAAAATGTCAATGTGGTTAGAAGTGGTGGAGAGAATAAAAGCTAGCTTATAATGGTAGTGTCTTTAGGTGCGAGGGATAGTGGAGGTACTTCTCAAGGTGGGGTCCGGGAGGGGGGGGTTCGAGCTGAGCATATGTGTGTAGGTTTTTTTTTAGATAACAGGTATTAGGGGTATATCTTATATAAGACAACTAACTAAAATGTGATCTCATTGGATGTGCCCTGACAATTAATGCTTGTATATCTTATCGTGTGTTGTCATGTTTGTTTATATGTTTGTTTAAAAAATAATAAAAAAATTAAATACAAAAATGTCCATTCAATCAATCATCTGCGGCTCAATACACACAATTGTTAAGGGGATGCAGACCAGAGAAAAACTTTTGTCTTGTTTACATCAGGGTCCCCCATTTTCAATTCATAATGAATTGTAAGTAAGGGTGCAATTACCACAGTGCAATCCATTCTTTGTGGATCTAGCTCTAAGTCTGCACCTTCCGAGTCCGAATGCAGTCAATGTTTGAGTCCAGGTCCAAGTCTGAGTCATCAGTGCTCGAGTCCAAGTCGAGTCAAGAGTCCTGAAAATCAGTCCAGGACTTTGACTCGAGTACTACAACACTGCCAGAAGTATGCCCGCAATAGTTTATTCACATACAGAACGCAGGGTATTTTTTGCAACAATGGAAAACAAATATGCAGCCACCTTGAGCATCGAGAAACTAAGAATTTACTCTGTAAGAATATGTATGTATGCATTGGTGGAATGTACTTTTAAGTATCAATATAATGTTTGCGTTATATACATACATACTTAAGTGACTTGTTGTTTTTTTTGTTACAGGGACTACGTTTATCCAACCTGTCATCCGCTTTCTCTGTAACCTGTGTGAGGTCATCTATGTCACAGAGGAAGAAGCCACCATGCACTGTAGAAGCAGATCACACTGTGAAAAGTTTAAGGTGAGAAGGTGTTCTGGTGGATCAGTGGTGAAATTCACAGTATAAGAAGTTACTAAAATCCCAATGTGCACATCAGACCAAAACAAGAGTAAACAAAGCGCAATACCAAGTGGGGCTCTTTTGCCTAAAGGTTGCCGTTTGACGGCATTACAGATTGTACCTTTAACACTTTGAGAGCCAGTCCGTGTTTTCCTTTTTACCCCCTTGAATGCCCAAATCCACTCCAATGTTAACGTTAATATCGCCTAATCTATGTTTTACATTATGGCTATGTGTCTAATCTGCCCGTCGCTTATCAAAGACTCATTTTCCAGTCAACATTGTCAAAGCAGATTGTTTTTTTATCGCTTTCGTGGAAAAAACAACACATTCTATGATAATCGCCTTTTACTGTAATATTCTAGAACGTTGTCATTTGTCTGCCTATTTATGAATCGTTTTCAAATAAACGCTAAATAATCGATAGTATATGTGTGCGCACGCACGCTCGTGTCGCGCACTGATAGTTTCAAGTTCAAGTTTCTTTATTAGTTGACATGCAAAGATACAGACTACCTTCACATGGAATGCTTTTTTCTGTTATGCTCCTATGAGGATCATAGGACGCTTGGATCATACACATACAGCTCATTACAGTAATATTCCACAATTATTACATTTTAGATAGTAATAATGGTACAGAGCCTTGAGACAAACATATGCATATTCACCACCGCAAACAGACTGGCAGCCGTCATAGGCAGCGCCATGTACGGAAGGAGGGGGGAGTGGGTTGGGGTTGTTACAGGGCTGTAGGGGGGGGGGGGGAGGGATCCCTCACACGAGGCAGCCGACAGTGCAGCGCCAATGCAGAGGAAGGGGGGGGGGGGGGGGGACTGGAGGGGGGGGGAAGGTGGGGGGGGAGTGCACAAGCCAAGTCCTGGGTGGGGGAGGTAGGGATTGGGGATGGGGGAAGCCGCTCGCCACTCTTATCTCCCAGAGGGCCTTCGACTCCACAGCTCTCTGGTTCGACCTTGGTCCAGGAATTTGTTTTGGCTGACTTTCACAATTTATCCCAGCCACGTCACTTTAAATTTGATTTGAATAGAGTGAAATATAACTCTATTGATTTGAGTGGAGTGAGTTTTAACAACTCCGTCCAAATGACTGAATGCATTATTAGTCCAAGTGTCCAAGTGTCTTATCAGTTCATTTTGGTAGATCCTGTGCGCGGTAAACAGATCCAAAATCTTCTTATTGCAGTCCAGAAGCTTCGATAATCCAAAAATGACCACGTCTTCAAGTTGGTAGCCCGATTATGATGTCCCAATAGGCAGAGAGGGTTAGCCTTATTCTGCTTCTTGGAGAAAATATGCAATCCACTGATTAGATCCATTTAGAGTTGATTTGAGTATAGTCCGGCCACCGGCACGAAGCAGGGCATACCAGCGTCGGGCTCCATGGAGCAGTAGAGGCGGCGGTAGGAACGGCCTTGAAGGCCTAGGGAGAGAGGAAAGAAATGCGACTTGTCTCTGCAAGAGGTGGGAGGTGTGATAATCGCTGCTCTTATTTCCTGATGGCTTTTACAGTCAAAACAGCCATATCACATATAGGGGAAACGCTTATATATCTGTGAAAACGAGTCTGATTATCCTAAGACTGATAACATAGATTCCTTACCTGAGATCAGATGGTATCCAAATGGATTATTCCAATTCCTGATCACCATTTGAAAAAATCGATCATTGTATTGATCAACCGTGTATACAGTAGAACACATAATCCCCGCTGCTCTTCAGGCTCAGGAGTGATGCCGGTCGATGCCGGCTGCGTGAGTGAGATGTAAAATGTGGAGTCAGAAATCCTTTCTCCCATTCACTTTCATTGAGTCCAATCCAAAAGGGTGATTTACCATCTGGGAGACTATAGGGGGCGCTTTTTTCACATCTGAGCGCCTGGGGTGACTGGATCTCCAACGGTAGGCTCGCTTAATGCAATATGATTTCAGATCGCTTAAAAAAAAAAAATCCAAACTTCAAATAACTACAATTTCGACAGTTTTCGGCTTGCCATTGCTCCGACTGCTTTGTTGTTGAATCAAGTCAAATCCTAGGTAAGCATATATTGTGCGTGTGAACGTTGACGTTTTTTTTTTTTTTCAGTATCTCACTTGATTCGATACTCGGTAGTACCGACGTGTTTCGGTTCGGTACCGCAAAAGTACCGAATTCGGTACCCATCCCTAGTGGGCATTCAACCCGGGGGGTAATAACACGAGAAAACTCGTGGGTGGCATTCAAAGTGTTAAGCATCGAGCAAAAATGGGTTATAAGCGGAAATAAGCTTTCGTTCATTAGTTTGACTGACGTGTTCTGTATGACCCCTGTAACTGAGGGGTACAATTCCCTGACTGTATTACTAGATATGATACTTACTACCACTACCTTTGTACTTTATATTCGGCCACCCAGTACTCGGCATAAATATATTATGATAAACACTCTCACGTAGATGAAACGGATCCAACACAAATGTACGAAGTCGAAGTATGCGTTTATTACTACACAGCAATGGTGTGTAGAGCAAGCACTTAATCACTTAATTACATTTATGAATTGAAATAGTATGCACTTTTATGGCAAAGAGTATTCGTTGGTATATCAATAGAGAATGTCCAATCTCTGGTGGCGCAGGCGGTAAATATACGACCTGGAATAGTTAAGGAATAACAGCAATGATACTTTAATGATTATAAGACTGGATACACTAAGGGGGGTAATCCGGTCGCTTGTAAGACAACAGGAGTAGGAGGGGGGGGGGGGTAGAGTCTGGCTGCCCTCGTCCGGCCAAGGGTATCCTGGGTGAACCCACAGTTGTGCAGCTCGGTGCGCCAGCGATCCTTGGACCACAGATGAAAGCAGGTGGACTCTCTGTGAGCCGGCTCTCTCCGGTCCACGGGGGAGAGACGTGAAGCGACCTCGTCTTGCAGAGCGTCTCCTCACCTTGCGTCCTCTCCAGGGGGGGGGGGTTCCAACACACGGCAGTGTCGGGGGTCTTTATCCATGGAATAATCACTGTATACAAAGCATAATCCGTGCCTGGGAAGGCGGGCTGTCGTCGGTAGAATAATCCGGTATGCAGGTCCACTCGCTCGTCGGCTCTGGGGCTCCTCGGATGCAGTCTCACATGGGGTCGACCATCCTGGATAAGCAGCCAGTTCTCTGCCCGAAACGATGGGGTACTGACTACGGTAGTATTCTCACCGCACGAAGCACTATATATTAACAGACTATTATCAGCTTAATAGACTACGTCCAACTCGACGATATAGTGCCAAATATGACTATTCAAATATTAATATACACGATGTCTCAATACCGATGGTAGGCCGAACTTGGCCTTACTCCCACACGTGGCGTCGCGGGGAGGCTTTACGTCTGTCACTCTATTGGAGGGTAAGGAACTGGACTGAAAAGGAAGTCCTACTTTAGTAGCGCAGTATATATACGCACTATGAACAAATAGTACCGTTAGTGGTGCGGTAGCCAGATTCCTACGCGGAACTAGGACTTGTTCGTACATGTTGAGCGGTACGTTTGAACTGGGTCTGGGGGGTATGGCAGCCTGGCACCAAGGTCTCGACCAATAGTAGAATGGAGACTATTATGGGATGTTCAGTAGGCTAGAATGGATATTCAATGCATATTGTACAAGGAATATACAAGGGATATCAGGGAATATTAGAGAATATACAAATACAATTAAATATATATATATAAATAAATATATATATTCGGTTTAATCTGGCCCTTCACAACAACCCCCATAATTCATTATAGTTAATTGTAAAATAGCGACAGTAGTGTAATTATGGTCAAAACCCTATAAATAGCATTTGGAATAATAGGTCTTTCTTTCTGAATGAATGCAGCATGGTTTATATATAGCGTTATCGGAATATACAGGGTGTACTGACTGCGCTCTGCGTAACTCAACTCGTTATTTTGCGCATTGATTGCAGAAATACGGGAACGTCGAAGCTCCGGCTAGACATATACTAAAATTGGAACGAGAAATACGGGAACATTTTGATTATATTTAAAAGGCTTTGCCATTGTTAAACGAAATAAGTGGAATTTCGAAGCTGTAAGCGGAATACAAGTCATATGAACACGCACAATATAGTGTTCTTCCCCCTTCCTACTGTATAAGAAAGAATTAAAAACGCATTGCAACGAGAACAGAGGTTATTTGTAGGGGTGCACGATATTGATTTTTTGACCCCGATACCGATAACTTTATGCTCCTCAAGCCGATAACCGATATTTATTGTATTATGCAATTTTTTTTTAAATGTATATTCCTGTAGTTTTGACCTAACCAGATTTATCATGACATGAGCGTTACTAGTACTACTATGAACAAAACAAAGCCAAGACAACAGTTTTGACTGATAGTGACCATATTTATTTTTCCAAATGAAAATTCACAATCCGTCAATAACTTATAATTAGAGGTGGGCATAGATTAATTTTTTTAATCTAGATTAATCTATCTGCAATCCTGGATTTAATCTAGATTAATCTAGATTAAAATGGCTAAAAAAAGAAAAGAAAAAAACCTGCCGAAGGCATTCAAAATATGTGTGTTCTACCCAAATAATGACCAGAAGTAAGTCCTTACTTTTTCTTTCCTCCTTATGTTTCTCAGGCCAGGTGGCCCATTACACCATGAGCCCATCTCCCGTTTCCAAAATGCATTACAGACTGTTTGAAAAAGCTGTTTTGCTATGATAATTGGTAATGAAATATCAAAATAATGTTCAATAAGATGTACTTGTGTTTAATAAGTTGTTTTATTCAGAAGTTAACACAAATAAATAATATTACCAGTACAGTACAGTATCTAGCACACTCTCAGGAGCAAAACAGAAAGAATAATTTCAAACTTGAACTATGTGACATGGCTTGAATCAACTGCTCAGTGGCCAATGGTGTCAACTGTGGTTGTACTGGGCAGCTCCCAGGTGTGAATGGAACTGTGTGAATGTGAAGCAGGGCGTTCCTGAAAAAGAGCATCTGTGCTCAGCGAACCTACCCTGGGTAAATAAAGGTTAAAAAAAAAAAAAATGTTTAGATGAATGCGTTAATTATATTATCGCGCGATACTAGTATAGTGTTAACGCAGCACGTTAACGCTGTTAACGGCCCAGCTCTACTTATAATACATCCAACCTAACAAGTCACCTGCAACCTACGACAGCGCGAGCAGCTAAAGCTGCTGTGAATCCAAAGCCAGCTACAAAGGAATCCGCGGCGCTTGTACCTATTGACGAGGCGTTTGCTAAATTAAAGAAGTTTGACAGAAATGACCCAAGGGCTCAAGCCGCTAGCTTTTAAGCAGTGCTTGGTGGTGCAAATTAACCTGGCTACTACGGAGCTCAATGGCTCTGCTACGGAGCAATACGCTTTAGCTGCTCGCGCGTCGTCGTAGGCTTTTAACACACCATCGTAGTGATGTTGCAGGTGACTTGTTAGGTTGGATGTATTATAAGTTGTTGCCCTTTTCCCTCCTCGTGGAACTTCTGCATTGCATTTGTTACAAATAGCAAGCAAACTTTTTTCCTCTGAAACTATTCCCACACTACCGACGCCATCTTGTTTGTTTACATCCGCGCTGCTTCAGAAACTTACGTGGCTACGTCACAGCCAAGAAAGGGAGCGCTGGATTTGTGTAAAACGCCCTCTTCCTAAACCACACTGTCCCAGTACTGGCAAAACGGGAGGAGCCTACAGTAAAAACAAACGCCCTTCATCCCAATTCACCCACACCGCATTTTTTTTAACCAAAAAACATATTCTATTATCGGAGCTATTAACACTTTCACTGCCACGCCGGGTTTTCCTTTTTACCCCCTGAATGCCACCATCGGCGCCAATGTTAACGTTAATATCGCCTAATCTATGTTTTAAATTATGGCTATGTGTCTAATCTGCCCATCGCATTATCAAAGACTATTTTCCAGTCAGTGCTGTCAAGGCAGATTGTTTTTTTATCGCGTCGTTTCCGTTTCAGAGCATTTAGAAAAGCACCCGTTTTCAGATAAAAAACAGCTCATTCTGGAGCATTCTATGAAAATCGTTTTTTAGTGGAATATTCCACAACGTTGATATTCGTCGGCCTTTTTATGAATCGTTTTCAAATAAACGCTAGATGATCAATATTATACGTGCACGCAAGCACATTACGGCCGCGCACGGATAATCGCCTCGTTGATTTCCTCTTGGACTTTTACAGTGAAACCGAAAGAAGACATTTCACAAAACAGCCTATATCTTCATCAAACTTACTCTGATTATCCTAACACTGATAACATAGAGTCCTTACCTGACATCAGATGGTATCCAACTGGTATATTCCAATTCCTGATCACCATTCGAAAAAATCGATACGTTTATGGATCCAACGCGATACTGTAGAACTCCATGATCAGCGGGGATCTGAGGTTCCAGAATGAACTGTGGTAACCCCGGCTGGATCAGTGAACTGGAAAATGTCGAGTACCGGATTTTTTTCCCCATTCATTTTCATTGAGTCCATTCCAAAATCACTTATGTCATCTGGGAGACGACAGGGGGCGCTTTTTTCCACAGTGATCGCCGGCGCCGCTCGGCTATACTCGGGTAGGCTCGGGTGATGCAATAATTTTTCAGATCGCAGAAAAAAAAAAAAAATCCGAGAAATCTCGTGAGTGGCATTCCACGTCACTATTAAAAACCTGAGATATCTCGTGAGTGGCAGTCAAAGTGTTAATAACGTTAGCGGGTTTATCGGGATGACGTCATAATTGCTGATATCGGCCCGATAATTATCGTGCATCCCTAGTTATTTGTTGAGTTTGTGTATTACAAAACCCTTAAATGTGTCTTAAATGAATGAAAAGCATACATGCTCTGGATATACAGGTAGCATATATCGTGTGGGTGATATGACTTGTATTCTGCTTACATAACTTCGAAATTCCACTTATTTCGTTTTACAATGTCAAAGCCTTTTAAATATAAATCAAAACGTTCCCGTATTTCTGCAATCTATGCGCAAAATAAAACCGAGTTGAGTTCTAACAAATAACGTATTACATGCTGGGTAGGCTGATAGAGTAAACTGTAAATGAAATGGCCTATAACATTATAAATGATAGGCTATAATAGCAGGGTCTTCCCAACCTTTATTCCCCAGAGCCCCACGATTCTTGAGAGACATATAGGAATATGATATGATATAAGGTATACTGGTCTGTCAGCGAGGAGATAGATAGCCCACAGCGGATAGCCATTAAATGCCATTTGAGAATATAGGCTATTAATGCAAAACGACGGCCTATAACCTATAGATATTATTTAATGTTTTCATAAGCGTAAAGATACAACAGCTAGATTAACGATCAAAGTTTACTGTGCAGGCTTCGCAGGGCTGTGCCATGTGCTTATTATATATGCGCAAGTTACTGTTGCATAATGTAGGCTATGGCTGCTATCATATGTAATTCATATAGGCTACCTAATACCGACAACAAAATAGATTGTATGCCTCTACAAATCATATTATACCCGGTAGCCAATCGAACAAAACTAATAAAGGCATTCATATTCCAGCATGGTTATAATGACACACCAACGCCAAACAGTGGTTAACGGTCTTTATTAGTATTTTGAGCTGTCCAGGCAGAATTGCAGCAATGGTCTTAGGGAGTCGTTGATATCTGACATCACCGTGTACAAGTCCGCCAGCCTTTTATTTATCCCATAACACGGGTTGTGTCTTCTTGGTTCGACAGCGCCTCTGTGAACAATCTCGCTCATGGAGTTTCTCAGAGTTCGCTCGGGTTAGTCCATTATTGCACATCCCATGGGGGGTGTTTCATTACCATATATGGATAATCATGCACGAACATTGACGGTAAGAACAAATGGTATTTATCAATACGGAGTGTGCATAGGACCCGTGTACGCACGGTTGATAACTAAGGGATAATGTATAGCTACGAGGTCAGGATGTTAACGTCATTACGTTTACCAGAAGTAAACAAACCAGCTGCGACCGGTATTCTCAGCTACTGTGCTAGCGTACCAAACAACATTAACCAGACTCTCGGTGTGTCTATTCTGCTAACGTTAAAGGCCTCTAAATGCTACAGCAACTTCAAAGCAACTGCACAACAACATCGACAAAGCAAAGGTGTTGCAGGCCTTTATGCTTCTGCAACATCGACGCACAGCCTATGTAACATTGTACCCCGTATGTAGCAACCCATTGATAACAAGCAGACAAATAAGCATAATTTTTACTTCCGGGCGGGGGGTTTCAAAATAAAAGCGACGTCTAAAAGCACCGTAAATACGTTTATTCTTTACAATATCTAACGTTACACGAACCTAAACTAATCTAAAGTTAGTTTAGGTTCGTGTTAACGTTAGATAATGTACAAAATAAACCTATTTACGGTGCTTTTAGACGTCGCTCTTTTATTTTGAAATCCCCCGACGGAAGTATTATAGTGTCTGTTGCTAGCAGCTTGACTTTTGCCGGCCGGTTCTGTGCTTTTTCTAGCTAACGTTACGTATCATCATTAGTTTCCAAAGGAGAGGAGAGAAAGACCGCGGCTCACATGCAGCTCAAACTACCTGTTGGAATAAATTAATTGATTGATGTTTAACTTGTCCCTGTGTGTGTCCAGTCATTTCGACTAGCAAACGTTGTATCTAACGTTACCTCAGGATACCATTGTATTTAGTTGGTTAGCTATGTAGCTATTTTGTGGATAGCATTTTGTATAGCATCAATACTAGCTGGCTGGCTACAGCTTTATTTACTAAATTATGGAGGCTTTTTAATCGTCAAGGTAAGAGAGGATTTGTCATGATCAACTGAAGGCGTATGCTATGGAACAATATGTGCCCCTGTTCGCGATCATCTATGTGTACTGTAGCCTATGCGCGATCATGCGCAGAAAGACCGGGGGGAAACTAATTCCGAAAAAGCGTTTACATGGACAGAAAAAGCTTTAATTCGGAATGATAAACGGAATAAACCGGCCACTTACATCGGAATGGATTTTATTTCGGAATGGCCATTTTCATTCGGAATTAAGTATTTTCAGATGTTTACATGATAACTTTAAATAGGATTTAACATTAATTCCGAATGAAAAGGGGAATAAACTGTCCATGTAAACGCAGCAATGTCGCAATATAATTGACCTACACGGAGTTTAGAATACCAAGACGCCTCGCTGAGGTGTTCTAAACGCAGTGAAGGTCAATTATTTTGCGACAGACCGAGTATAGCTATACATTATCCCGCTTATTACATGGCTAACTTACTAACAATATACCTAATTCATTTTACACCATCGACGAGACGAGATCAAATGCAGACGCAGTTGTTCTGTTCTGTGGCTCCGCGCTGTCATCGCCGGCAGCTTGCACTGATGAGTGCAGCTGTGCATATGCTGAGCAGCTTTCATGACTGCGATCTAAATGCTTGATTGCTCCGGCTGCGAACAGCGGTCATTATTGCTCGGTTGCCCCTGACAGCGGTCAGTTATCGAAAAATAACTGACCGCTGCTATGGGCAACCGAGCGCTATCAAGCATTTTCACGAATGTTAAAACGCCATGTAATAAATCCCGATATTTCTGTGTGTACACACATTCTAAATTCCGTGCGTAGGAACAGAAATGGAACACTTTCTACGCAACGTTGATAAATGAAGGCCCTGTTCTTTTGTTCCAGCTGAGAGGTAGGAGCTGGAAAACATAATGGTTCCATAGCCTGAAGTCTTATCTAGTACAGGTCCAAAGTTGATAACAATCCCATGTGAAATTTGTGTTTTACAAAGGTTTTTGTAATGTATGTACCGGCAATAATTCGGCATGATTATCCAAAATCGTCCGCTGCCATTGATTCCGACCCGCTAGTCAAAACAAAGAAACTTGTTCGGCTTCTTCTTTGTCTTTCTCATTGCAATCGCCCCTCGTGAGGGATACTCTTGGCTCCAGAATTTCATTGGCTACAAAGGCGGTCAATTATTTTCACCATCAGAGGTGACTGGTCCGTTCAGGACCCGGCCAAACCGGACGTGGTTACTTGTCCAAATGGCTTGTCAAATGACGCTCATCTGATGTTTGGTCTTGTAACCCGAGACTGGAAGCACGCAATAGGTCAAGTAGGTGACGATCGTAAGAAGTTCGTAAGAGGAAACTTATGATAGTCCTCCCCGGATTCCTGAACGCGTGGGGAGGTGGTCATAAGTTGCCAAAATGAACGCAACTGAATGAACGTCACTTATTCTTAAAGTGAATTTGCATACAGAAACGCCCCACCAGCTCCGGAAGGGAGAGGCTAAACATAGCATCTGGGTTGTGCGGACCCCCGTATTCAACAGGTAGCGCGGAAGCGATTTGCGACTTATCAAAATTTTATTTGATTAGGTTAAAATGTATCGTCATTATACAGCACAAGTACAATACAACGTGGGTATGTTAGTGGGTCGTTGCTAATAAACTAGATTTATAATATATTATTCAATATATAGCCTACATGAAAGGAATGGGGTGTGCTGAGAGCAGAATGTAGATGTGACCATTCTATTCCACTACAGCTATATCCGCACAATTGAGCTTAGTTCTTATTTATTTATTCACTGTAATTTGCAGTGTTTGTGTGGTGCTTATTTTTTTTTCCGGCCTCGTAAATCCTGCTCTTAGCTACGAGCAAATCCCAGAGAAGGAACGTTCATGAATGCCAAAATCGGCCCGCAAAGCTCGTAAGTGGAGAAACAATGAAATTTGCACCTAACTTTTCTCGTAAGTCCGTTGGTGAATGACGACCATTGTTACACCTCCTTCCTGGGTCTCAATCAATTAATTAACACATAAATTGTTGTTACTTTTGTACTCTGTCTTTCTTTTCCAGGAGCAAGCTGGTGAAGACGCTGGAGCTGCTCACTGATATGTGGACTGTATTTGCTGTTGGAACCTGACAATTCTACACACCTGCAAGATGTTCATTGCATTGTTTTCCTATTTTGCACAATAAAAATTTGACTGAAATGACTAATTAGCCTGGTTTCCATTGCAGGGCCAGACTGGGGTAGTCTCGGATGTTCTGTTCAGTTTTTTCAGGGTTTTTGGACACAACTCTCACATTAGTCTCATTCATTTCTAATGTAGCCTTTTTGTCTACTTTACCCTCCATTGTCTTTTGCTTTTAGTTTTGTCCTGGTCACATCCCTGATCAATAATGTCACTGTTTTCTTATTCCCATATAGCACAGTGTAATGAGGGTTTTAGTTTCTTATTCCCATATAGCACAGTGTAATGAGGGTTTTAGTTTCTTATTCCCATATAGCACAGTGTAATGAGGGTTTTAGTTTCTTATTCCCATATACCAGTGTAATGAGGGTTTTAGTTTCTTATTCCCATATACCAGTGTAATGAGGGTTTTAGTTTCTTATTCCCATATACCAGTGTAATGAGGGTTTTAGTTTCTTATTCCCATATACCAGTGTAATGAGGGTTTTAGTTTCTTATTCCCATATACCAGTGTAATGAGGGTTTTAGTTTCTTATTGCCATATACCAGTGTAATGAGGGTTTTAGTTTCTTATTCCCATATACCAGTATAATGAGGGTTTTAGTTTCTTATTCCCATATACCATAGTAATGACTGTTTTGGTTTCTTTTGGCTCCTGTCCTTTTTACAATTTATATTAATGATATTGTTTCTTCTTTGTATGGATGTCATGCCCATTTGTATGCTGATGACACAATTGTGTACTGTATTGCAGACTCTGTACAGTTGGCCTTTGAGAAATTGCAACTTTCCTTTTATGCTCTACAGGATGCCATTACTAGTCTTAAATTGGTTCTTAATGCTAGTAAGACAAAGTTTATGTTGTTTTCAAGAGCAAGGAATATTAACTTTGATGATGTGAGGATATCTACTGTCAGTGGCTCTTGTATAGAGAGAGTCACCGAGTATAAATATCTTGGCCTGTGGCTTGATGAGAAATTAACATTTAAGTTCCATGTGGACAATCTTGCCTCTAAACTGCGACAGAAAATTGGTTTCCTGTACAGAAACGGATCCAATTTTCCTCTATTTAGTAGAAAAAGAATTGTGGAATCAGTCTTCTTATCAGTTTTGGACTATGGTGATGTAATGTATAGGCATGCTGTCGCATCAACTCTTAAACCTCTGGATTCTGCATATCACTCAGCTCTCAGATTTATAACTGGTGACAGATATGATACTCACCATTGTGTCCTGTATGATAGGGTGGGTTGGCCTTCTCTTGCAGAAAGGCGCAACAAACACTGGTATTTATTTATTTTTAAAGCCCTTATTGGTAAACAACCTGTTTATATCTCCTCACTGTTAGATTGGAATATTGGAACCTATTCAACTTGATCGAATGACTGGATGGTTCTTAGGGTTCCTCAAATTTGTTCTGAGCTAGGGAAGTCAGCCTTTTCCTTCATGGAATGTCCTTCAACTCACGCTGAAATTGGAGGTTCTCCCTTCCCTTGGAATGTTTAAACGTATGATTTCAGACCATTGTGTGACTACCTGTAACTGTTTTAGTTGATCTTTTTAAATGATTTTGAAACGTTTTTTACTCTGGTGATTAAATGTCTGTGAATATTGTTTTTATTATGTACTGTACAATCGTCGTTTCTGTAAATGAGGGAAACCTCAGATGCTTACGATTTTAAATAAAGGTTGAAATGAAATAAAGCAGTGTAATGAGGGTTATAGTTTCTTATTCTCGTAAAGCACAGTGTAATGTGAGGCCATGCCCTTGGACTAGTAACATAACATTGGCTGGTTCATCTGCAAGAAAAACCAGAACCAGAGGATAGAAACTAATAATGTTGGTGGAATGCGATAGAAAACAGTAAGAATTAATTTGCTAAGCAGTAGTAACCTATAGTTCTGTATCGCTAGTGGCTTAGCTTGGCATCGCCTTCTGCACTATCTCGCGTACGTGCACGCGTACTGAATAAACCACAAATGTACCTCTAATACCAGTATTAGTCTGACCACACCCCTCATCAGCTTACCTTCATAAGCAGGTGTGTGGTCACCTGCTCTCCTCCTTCTCGCTTTCACCACAAGGAAGAGGTGCCTCGGTAGATCCCCACACTTGACACCATGATGGAAGAAATTGGATTAGGAACAGCTTGGGAAACAAGGATACGTTGACATCATATCTTTATTTTCTCTCTCACTATTTTCGAGAAAATACGGCGATATTGTCTTCGTACTGGAGTGTCTAGAAGATGATGATCATTCTACAAACCCTCCACCGGTTTTCGTATTGGGAGCACGCCGCTGCATGCTTCTCAACTGCAGTTCCTTGCTGTGTTTGTTGGGGTGAAACCTGTCAGGCCACAGCTGAACTGTCGGACATGCCGCTGTTGTGAGGAGCGGTGCGTTCCAGGTTGGGTGAGTAGTGTTTGCTGGCGGGCTCCACTTGTCTGTTAGTGCTATGGGGGCTACTAGACGAAGTTTATGGAAACCGGCCCCAGGCTAGGGTCCTTTGTTTAGCCGTCTAGGCGACAGAAGGCCTTGGTCTGGCGACCATTATAGTTTTAACTAGTGGGCCGCGACCATTGACACTGGTGATCCCTGTGTGTTCTGGACGAGTGGATTCTCTCTGTCACCGTGTTAAGACCCCATCTTTCATATCCAAATGAGAGTATTCCTTCACGAGGGGATATGTGCATGTAATGTGCGATAGCGGCAGATTCATGTTCAAAGTCAGCTATACAGGCCAGTTGGTACTGTGCTGATTCCGCCGGACGTGTTATTGTCACCGTTGTGAAGCGGTGTTGACGTCTTGTTTTCCCTTTTCTCTTAAAAAGTGAGGAGGGTTCAGAACGGCGGCCTGTCTGGGTGAGTGTTATGTCATTGTTTACATGTTCATAGCTTACGGTTAGCCGGTCGGTGGCCTGGCGCGGGGTGGCTTGGCTTCTCGCGCGCCGCCGGGAGCTCGCTCCTGATCGCGTGCGTCGTAGATCGGCGTCTCGCGAGCGGAAGCGATAGCACCCGAACGGCTGGAGCAGCCGTTAGCTTGATGCTATTCTGTTGAACGTGCTTTGATTTTTAACATGTTTTACACTTTTGACCACGACGTCATCCTTGACAGGGGATGTTCGTCAACCCTGCCCGAGCCTAGACGGGGATTGCGTCAACAAAGAGGACTGTAGCGACTGGTGGAGCGGCGACGCTGCCCGGATCGAACAACACGGGACGCTTGTGACTGCACTTCGCTGATCTGCGTTCCGGGCAGGTACGGGGTTGGCCAGACCCTCATAACACGTCTTCTGGTTTTACCTTGCTAAATGTATTGTGAATGACGGTGTTTTTTCCCAAAACGTGTGTTGTTGCAATGCATTTGAGATACGTTGCGGGTTGTGTGTGAGCTGTTTTTGTCACTGGCAGTAGCTTCTCCGTGCAGGTCGTGATGTATTGATCTGGTTGTTGTGTGAGAAACATCATGGTGTTTATGTGTACCGTGTACTCACTACTAAGGCAACTAACCTATGAAGCTATGCTTGGTGACGAGTGAGTAAAAGAATGTTCTTTCTCAGACTGTAATGACAATGGACAGTGAGTTCACACATTAACGGGTTTTCCTGTTTTAACTGGCCGTATTGTGGGTAAAATAGGAGGATTGTGTTTTTCCCCCCCGGTTCCCTGGGGACTTTATCACCTCCTATCAGACATGTTGTGCATTAATTGTGTCTTTTGTGTGGTAGGGATACGATGTGACTCTCAGCTTGATTGCTGAGGTTGTGCTAATCTGCTGGAGAAACTTATTTCCTAAAGGGAAATTGGTTTGGTTGCTGTCATGTGGGCTTAGCAAGGCCTGTGGTCGATACTAATCAAGAATGATGTATTCTCTCATTGTGATGATGATGGGTTGTGTGTGTCATGTGACCTACAACTGGGTTGTACTGACCACAGAAGCACATGTGTATGTTGGACCGGGGTTCTTAGAGCCCTCTCTATTCTGTGTTTTTCCTTAGTAAAAATCAGATAGCAGGTTAGCTCGTGCGCTGTGTGGAGCTGTGAAACGCTTCATAGAGTTGACTATGACCGTGTCATATTCTCTTTTTGTCGTTACGTCGTATCATGGGTGTGGGGTCGTAAAGGGGTGAACTGGTAACCTTTCCTCTCCCCGTTGTTCTGTCGGTCAGGGGTACACCCCCTGTCCTTCAAGGTTCCCGTCACGTGGCGGTTCGGCACGTTACGGGGGGGGGGGGGGGAGGGAGTTCCTGGTCCCACGGCCTGGTATATTGGGCGTGTGCACCGCAGGAATTCCCCCGCCATAGAGTACGTCACCGTGCGCGTCTCTGTTGGTAGGACTTCCGTGTGCTGTTCAGGTCCATGTGATGGATCTGTTTTCAGGGGGGGTGGTCAGGGCTCCTCCTCACCAAGCGCCTACTCAGGCCTTCTGTGAGTTC
Organism: Notolepis coatsorum; assembly: GCF_963971535.1. Lineage (NCBI taxonomy): Eukaryota > Metazoa > Chordata > Actinopteri > Aulopiformes > Paralepididae > Notolepis > Notolepis coatsorum. The sequence goes on from NC_140180.1 coordinate 90,320,370, forward strand.
GGACTCCTTCTTCCATGTGATCCATGTGAGGAAGCCTCCATCAGAGTACAGAGCCTTCCTCCTCAGATTGTCAAAGTGAGTGGACCCTCTAGAAGGGTCCTTTTCTATTGTATGTATATTCGATTCAATTCGTTTATTGAGTGTGTATGGGTTCGGTGCCTCTTCCCCGGAGGCCCTAAAACCAGTTTTTTACATGGCTCGAGGTGCAATATATTCTTTTCAATCTGTACAGCTCGCGTGGGAAGTCTCTCTGGGGATCCCCGTCTCTTTCCTATGGGAGGGTGGTGGGATGTAAAAATGTGAACATTTTTTACCCCGGCTGTGTAGACTGGGATACATACTGTTGATGCTTCCTTCTTTCTATTCCAGAAGTGTTGGAGTTAGGGAGTGTCACACCCCTCTTGTCGTTCCCCTGGGCGCCTTGGGGATTCAATGGTAGGTCTAAATAGCCTGTTCATTGATGGGGGTGTGTCCCGACGCACGTATAGTGCTAGCTCGCTGTAAACAGGCGATTGACTGGCACGCCTTAGTTGCTTGTGGTTGAAACAGCGTTTTTATAAAGCAACTGAGATGGGGGTTTTTCCTCTTCCGGCGACCACATCCCATGACCTGGGTGGGTTGTCGACGGATCCTCGTTCATGTCTGGGGGATGATGACGGGATGGATCTGAACATATGTAGTGGGGTCTCACGCCCTTGGGGTGGGCCACCAGGCGCGGTTCGTCCCGACGTCTGGGTGGCGCCTTCTTTTCATGTTAAGATCAACACGCATATCTGCCCTTTTCCTGGGGCATGTCGGCGTGGTTAGGGCACGGGACTGGTTCTGGTCACGCTGGTCCAGATCAGTTGAACCCGTTGTCCGCCGGGGATGCAGATCTGCTGTTCTGGTACCCTGAGGGACTTGGGCTTTTTTCAGGGGGAAAAATGCCAGGTCGGTCTGGGTGTCACAGGGTTAAGCGCTATGGAGACCCTGGTTGGGTATGTTTTTACTCAGCACTGTCGTCATGGCTTACAGCCATGCCATTCTGTACGCGCTCGATCTCGTCGGATCTCGGCCGCTACACAGGTTGGTCCTGGTTAGTACTTGGTTGGGAGACCGCCGGGGAATACCAGGTACGGTGTGCTTAGGGGCTGGTTCTCCATTGTTTTTCGCTCCTCTCTCACGCATGGCGAAGAGGGGCCTGTGGGGGTGGTTTTTTGACCTCCTCTGGTGACCCTGTGCTTCCCGTACCGCCAGGCCCGGTCCGAAGTGATGTTTGCGACCCGTAGGCCTGGGTTAACCCTTTTTGGAAACTGAAACACTTGTACTGCGGTATAGCCGGTGTATACCCGCAGGTGTGTTTTGGAGTTTTTTCTTGAGGGGTTATAGGAACAACCACCGCATTGGGTAACACCGAGGTGGTTGATTCCCTGGTGTGTTGGAGCAGTGTCAACTCCCGGGTTCACCGGTTGAGGGTGCCCCTGCACGTTCATGACGTCTGCCAATCGTGTCAGCCTTCTCTGCCTCGACCCCTCTGGGTGGGGGTTGTTAAATGGAGGCTTGGTCATGCAACACCGCCAGCTTACGCTCCTTCCGCCGGGGCGGCTGTGTTCAGCTGTCCCCTCTGGCGCCTGTCTCGTCCGCAGTCTCCAGGCTAGGGTTAACAGCCTGTTGCCTGGTTTTTCCCCGGTGCGCTGCCTGCTTCCGTTGGTTAACCTTTTTTGTGTGCTTACGGCCATGCTGACTGCCTATTCTGCAGGGTCAGTGTGCCAGGCGGTGTACTATTGGGGGGACGGGGCCCGCTCGGCTTACTGGCCTGGTTGGTTCCGCCTGGGAATACCAGGTGCAGTAACTGAGGGGCCTTTGTCCGAATACGCTGGCGATGTGGGGGGCGGGGCACTACGTGCCCACCTGGTGGGGTCTTGATGCTGGCATCATGGACTTCTCCGGGCCCCCATTCCAGGGAGTCCAGTCCTTTTGGTGGGTCTGGGTCTTCCTTCGTGCTCCGCTGCTACGGCCTTGCCACGGGGTTGGGTTTGCCCTTGACCCCGTGATTCTGGGGGCAGTAACGAGGTTGTTCCTCCGTTCGTTCCCGGGTGGCATGCGGGTTGTGCGTGTGTGTAGTCGTGGGTCAAGCCACGGTCTGCTCACCCTGTGCGTTGAGTTGCTTGAGTGCCTCTTCGCACGGTCGGGTCCGTCGCCCTCCCGTGACGTCCCTAATAGGGGGGCTACCCTCCATTAGGGGGGGTCGGGGGGGCTCGGCCCTCCCTGTTCTGATGGTTTTGGGGGGCTGTCAGCGGGGTGTATTTGTCAGCCAAGTGGCTCCGCTTGGCCTCCCTTGTGCAGAAGGCGATGCCAAGCTAAGCCACTAGCGATACAGAACGTTAGGTTATGACTATAACCAAGTTCTGTTAGCTAGGGGCGATGCTTGGCATCGGACGCCGCTGCAGCCCTTGTCCTCACCTTGTGGTGAAAGCTTGGGAAGGAGGAGAGCAGGTGACCACACACCTGCTTATGAAGGTAAGCTGATGAGGGGTGTGGTCAGACTAATACTGGTATTAGAGGTACATTTGTGGTTTATTCAGTACGCGTGCACGTACGCGAGATAGTGCAGAAGGCGATGCCAAGCATCGCCCCTAGCTAACAGAACTTGGTTATAGTCATAACCTAACGCTATAGTTTGTGTTTTTAACTCTTTATTGTTGTTACGTTTCTCCCTACTTTTTGATGCATGACATCACAGGTCAGATGAAGGCGGCCACCAAATTCAAGTTGAGTTCTCAAGAGTTTGTCAGTACCTTCTGAACGGAGCATTAACTCATCAAGGCAGGAATCATCCACTTTGACATCACACTCATATTCTGTTTTATTACCAACAAACATTCATCTGCTTTGCTGTATTATCAGACTGATTGTGCTTTTGGTCTTGTATAATGAGGTCTTGTACCTTATTGAGATCATCTTGTACCTAGCTTCATCTGCTTTGGCCTGCAGTGGAAACGATGGTTTATCATTTTCCTTCCTACAATCGGAGAGGTCTGGGAATTAGGATTATGTTAATCCAGAGACAATGGTTCATTTATTCCAGACTCCACTGTATATTGTAAATGAGTAGCCTAATATTAATCATTGGGTTTTATAGGATTTTATTCTTAAATGTTTTATTGTAAATTTCATATTACTCTGCATTCTCAATTTAGTTTGTATCTGATTGAGCCTGTAATTGTCATAATTTAGTTTGGTAAAATAAAATGCATCATTCAATGTACATTGAGCTAATTGTGTTGTATTTTCACATCTGATTATGAATATACGAAGTGGAGTTTATTTTATTTGTACAGATAAGGTCATAGCTGTCAACATTGGGATTTGAAAAAACGGGAGAGCTCAGCTGCTCTGCTGAGCTGCCTCGTCGCTGCCATCTGCTGGTCAAAACCTGTATGTACCTAAGGACTGGGTGAACTACTAATTGCTACATTAAATTAATCAGATACCTGGTTGAAAGTGAAATGCTGTGTACATCCCTGCATTAAATGAATGGAAGTGTACATGTCATGTACATGTCAAAATACTTCCCAAAGGTCAGTGAATACCACGATCACAACACCAGAGGGAGCTCCACAAATCATGTTAAACCCAGATTCGGCTCAAACAAGGGACTAAAAACGTTTCGCAATTATGCCACATCAATGTGGAACGCCCTACCCAAAGCTGTAAAGGAATGTGAATCACTACCCACTTTCAAAAACACTCTCAAAAAACACCTAAGGGAGACTGCAACTCGAAACTGGCCCCTGTAAATGTCCGAACACAACCCCCTCCTATGTACAGTAAATTACCAAGTATGGTCTTGTCAATAATCCAATGTACAGTTTTGTTTGTACAGTTGTACAGTGTCCCCCACCCACCCCTCCTACCCAACCCCCCCCCCCCCCACCCACCCAACCACCTCCAATGTACAGTCCACCCCCACCTACCCAATCCAATGTACAGTTTCTACGTCAAATGTATATACTTTTTTTTCTGGACTCTTTTTGTATCACAAACAGTACTGTAATTGCAAATCTGGTATGTCATAAATGTATAGATGTAGCAGTACTGTCTATCTGTATGTCATGTATGTCATATATGTTACGATGAATTGAAAATGGGGGACCCTGATGTAAACAAGACAAAAGTCTTTCTCTGGTCTGCATCCCCTTAACAATTGTATGTATTGAGCTGTACTGTACTGTACCCATTCTGCAATCTGTTAATAAAGTTTTCAATCAATCAGTGTTTCTGTAGAGATGATGGAACGCCTGCTCTTGTCGGCACTGCGCAGGCGTGGAAGGCCATAGATTTAGAATAGATAGAAAGGGCACATTGTGGTGTATCATAATTAATTTGTTGAATACAATAGGATTTTTATAACATTGACACAAATTAAGGAATATTTACACTAAGTTCTCTTTTACCTCTTATTTAATTCATTAATTAATTTAATTGTAGGTACTGTTTATATTGTACATAGTCCTGTGTGTTGTATATTGTGTCCTATGTTACTTTTGTGTTTATTGTCTCTTTCTATATACACCGTGGGAAGGGGGGCACGTAATTGAATTTTTCTGTGTCTTGCACAAATTGGGAAATGACTAAGTTGACTTTGACTTTTAACATGTCTATTGTCAGACACTAATTGTAATGTTAAAAGCGGATACTGCTGTAATATAAAGTGAAATTCTACCACATACACTAAATGTTAATGTTATGTTAATTTCCATTATTTCCACCATGTGCAAGTAGTTTTGAGATGTGATATAGATAAAGATATTTTTTCATTGTGTATTGATTAACACTTTGATTGCCTAAGGCTAAATTCATGATATACCATCCGTTGCCAGCTCTATTTAACATGGAGAAGTTCCCCTTCTTTGCAGGGCTATAACTTTTTAAATTCTATTGCTAGATTGCCATTATTAGGGCCCATTCAAGGTCCTATATGTATTGTTCATGGTGTAACGTTAAACTTTTTCATTCACATATTCATACTAAAATATGGTCTAAAGTATAAGTATGTTTTCATCTCTTTCTGCAGCTTTCTCCAGAACGTGATTTATAGCCCCAAATGCATTATATTGATGATGAAATACAGTTTGATAGCAATCAGCGCGATATAAAAAATTCCAACTGGACGTACTTCTGGAAGTTACTACACGTCATCTGATGTTGACCGGATGGGCGAGGGGGCGTTTATAATTCCGTGGGCAGCGTTATACCATTCATCTAATGTGGGTCATATGTTCATCAGATCAGTTAGTATCGAACACGCTAATATTACACGCTAAAACTCACCCCAGTCTCCTCGGGCCGTTGGCCGATCAGCGTGGGGTAGACAGTTTTCCATTATGTGATGTCGAAATACCCGGTCCATTTCCAGGTTGTATAATAGTATATACGTCCAAATCATGTTGTTTATCGAGTTATTGGCAACGGATCGCTATGTATTGTGTCGAGCTCGAGTCCCGGGACCTATAGCGAGTGCCCGGAAGTAATATGGGTGATCACCACTTCATCCACATGACTTCCTGTTGGGGGCGATATGCCGATCGGCCACCAGATGGCGCTCTTGAACTGCTAGAGGATTGAGAGGAGAACAGAACTGTGTGTGAAGGCTGCAGAGGGGAAATATGATTCCGATCACAGATTTTTGAAATATTGATATCAAAGACGAGTTACGGCGTCCTAGGCAACTTGAGCATGGCTAGGAAAGACGCCTAAACACGTTTCCGGCACTTAAAGTGTTAACTTTACATTTGCGCTTCATTACTTTACAAAAGTTATACTGGCACATGGGTCTAATACAGCAATGGAGTATGGGTAAATGCAACGTTAAAGCAGTGCCAATGTAAGACTGACTTTACATTAAACAAATGACAATAATATAGTATAAAGTAGGGTATTATTTGGACTAAAGAATGGTGTTGTTTCACCCTACTCGCATGTTGAGGGAGAGCACCATACATTATACACTGAGAAACCACGGCCGAGAGTAAGCTCTCCAGGAACAACCCCACTTTGCCCGACAGATTGTCGGCAACAACTTTTGGTGGTAATGCACCAAGAAGGTTGTACCAACCGTTCTATATATATCTATGGTACCAACTGCCAATAAAAATCAAAAGAAGAAGAAGAAGTTTGTCGGCAACCGTCTTCCGGTCTGACTTTCGCTGCTAACGTTCTAATCTACACTGCTGCCACCTGTCGTCACGGAGCGGAATTGCAGCCATTTTGTATAAATAAAAAAATACGGGAAAATTGAAGGTGCTGCAGCAATCATGAAACCCGCCCGCTTGTTGGCGGCAAGGGTTTCAAATTCAAAATACTTCCCAAAGGTCAGTGAATACCACGATCACAACACCAGAGGGAGCTCCACAAATCATGTTAAACCCAGATTCGGCTCAAACAAGGGACTAAACACGTTTCGCAATTATGCCACATCAATGTGGAACGCCCTACCCAAAGCTGTAAAGGAATGTGTGCTTCCGCGTTTTCCCTGATTGGCTGCGACACGCCCCGCGGCAGGCGCGGCAGCCGCAGAGCGGAGCGACAGAGCTTGCGGCATTATGTAGCCGTAATCCCTGATGATTTCATTCGAAGCTTAGCTCACCTGGCAGCGCTGCGGTCCGTTGGTGACAAGTTCGAATCCCTTCAATTTTTTTTTTTTTTTTTTTTTTAACGTGTATTCTTTCGCCGGTTAAGGTTAGGCATGGTTAAGGTTAAGGTTAGGCATTGTTTCGGAGTTGGTTAAGGTTAGAAGGGTTACGTTTAGGCGCTGTTAAGGAGCTGGTTAAGGTTAGAGTTTGTCTTAGAGAATGGCAATATTATTTCCATGGTTAAGGTTAAGGTTAGGCATGGTTAAGGTTAAGGCTAGGCATTGTTTCGGAGTTGGTTAAGGTTAGAAGGGTTAAGTTTAGGCGCTGTTAAGGAGCTGGTTAAGGTTAGAGTTTGTCTTAGAGAATGGCAATAGACAGCCTATTTCCGCACTGCCGCTCTCTCGCGCTGCCGTGGTCACATGGGCGTCGGTGACGAATGCGGAAGTATTCTTCCGCTGGCAATAAGCTACACGCCGCCCGCAAATCTGGTATGTCATAAATGTATAGATGTAGCAGTAGGGGAGAGTGGGGTGAGTAGTGCCAAGGGGCATGTAGTTCCACCCCTGTTATCTAGAAAACCATAGAAGAAGTTGGTCATGTGACAACATATTTTTGAAGAGGCATCCATTTCACTCAACCTGCAGAGAAGGGAGACACCTGGCTTGAGAGGTAAGCACATTTAAGTTCAAAAAACTGTTTTTTGCCCTCCAAAGTAAAATTTGTATGATCAAGGTTTTTTGATTGCTGTGTTTGAACAATTATAGACAACTTTGAAAACAGTTCACACATGTTTTAGTGCTTTAGTAAGCTACACCATGAGTCTATACAGTTAGCATGATGCTAGCTCAAAACAGCTGGGGGATGCATTTTTTTATGCATATAAATAAATGGAAGACAGACAGGGTTTCAACTCCTCTTGAGAAGTTGGAAAGAGCAGTGAAAGAGGTGCAACAGGGGAAGACTATGAGGAGAAGGAGAAGGAGATGAAGATCTGCAGGATGCTTTTACCGCTTTTGAGATTAAAATGATCTGTTTTACATAAAATTATCAATGGCACAATTTACCCCAGTGTATTCTCTCTAATGTCACAACTTACCCCACACCGGGGGCAAGTTGTGCCGCAAAACCACTTTTTTTTCTAAAGCTATATTTCTGAAACAGTTTATTTAAGATCCAACGTGATTGTCCCCAGGGATACACAACATCCTAAACTATATGTACATATTTTAGTTGGGGGCATTACTGCAATCCCCTTGCTTTAAAGGCACTTTAAGTAAAAAGTGGAACTACTCACCCCACTCTCCCCTACTGTCTGTATGTTGTGTGTGTGTCATATTATGTTATGATGAATTGAAAATGGGGGACCCTGATGTAAACAAGACGAAAGTATTTCTCTGGTCTGCAATTGTAGTGAGCTGTACTGTACTGTACCCATTCTGCAATCTGTTAATAAAGTTTTCAATCAATCAATCAATCAAAACAAAAAATCGCACCCATTACAAATGTGTCGTCACTTCCCCATGCTGTTTCCATGGCAATCAAACATGGCGCCTGGTAAGTAGTTAGCTTAACCTAAGATTTCGTGCAAGTATTGCAAAACTGTCCCTTTAATGGACTGCTATATTCAATACACGACACATGTAACATTATCCACCGTGTTCCAGAAACCTTTTTAAAATGTCATTCACCTGCTAAAAGCAACGTTAAAGGTAGCGTTGCCTTATTGCTCTTTCCATTGTGTTATTACAGGGAGGCAACCAATCGTATCCTTTCACAAAAGACTGAACGGGGGGATACCACACAACGTTTGATGATGCATGCGCACAAACCACTGCAATGTTTATCTATCATATCTCTGATGGAGCCCTGATACAGGACCCTTGGAGAATCTAGCCGCTAACAGCTCCTCGTGCAACTTGATTTAATTATTCAGCGACGTGATTGATTGATTGAAAACTTTATTAACATAATTTATTACAGAATGGGTACAAATACAGTAGGCTACGGCTCAATACACACAATTGTTAAGGGGATTTTCAGACCATAAAAAGCCTTCCGTCTTGTTTACATCAGGGTCCCCCGTTTTCAATTAATCAAGACATTTGTGACATACAGATATAGTACTGTTTCATCTTCCCCCTCAAATATAATGATCACTTACTAAACCCGCATGCTATAACCCCTTTATTGGAGATCCTGGACTTGTTAGAGGTCAGAATGAGATCAATGGTAGTTTGTGTTGAATCACACACTCTAGTCTTGTGAGTTGGGTGATTAGCTGGCTGACACTGTGCAGATCACAAAACCTACTGAAGGACTTGGAAACGGGTGCTTCTTTACGTTGCGTATCCGTGTTCCAGTCCCCAATAAGAATCTTCAACCCCAGCTTGTACCTCACTGTTACTCATTTTACTCTGTATTGTATATTGTATATTATGTATATTGACTTTACTTTTGACTTCTAAATAAAAATAATAATTTTTTATTTTTTACTTACTTTATTTTTACTGTATGTAGCACACTCTCAGGGGCAGTGGCGGTTGGAATGCCCCACGGGCCCTGAGGCAAGATTGACAGCTCGGGCCCCCCCCCCCCCGATATTTATTGTATTATTAAAAAAAAAAAAAAAAAAATCCAACATGAAACAAAACATATCACAATACAATAATAATACGTCAAATGTATATACTCTCTTTTCTGGACTCTTTTCGTATCACAAACAGTACTGTATTTGCAAATCTGGTATGTCATGTATAGATGTAGCACTACTGTCTATCTGTATGTCATTATGTTATAATGAATTGAAAATGGGGGACCCTGATGTAAACAAGACGAAAGTGTTTCTCTGGTCTGCATCCCCTTAACAATTGTATGTATTGAGCTGTACTGTATTGTACCCATTCTGCAATCTGTTAAATAAAGTTTTCATTCATTCACCATGACATGTTTAGGTATTTGGCCAGATCCAGCTTGTCTGTGATGAGAGTGTTTTCTGTCTTTATGATTGACTATCATCATTAGATATTTCAGTTTCGTTATTACAGTAGCTGGCTAACAGTACGTTAGTTGACTAATACCAGAGTCAGAATTGGGTAATATGCCGACTACTGGCAGTGATGCGACCTATGTTACCACATAACTTTTGTCATCTCTGGTACTATGCAGTGCACTATGCAAAACGGCAAAGAGATAGGTAACGTTCGTTAAGTGCCAAATTACCATCATCATGATACACCCTCACATAATTCACAAAGTGTTCACGTGCGCCACCCATGTGGTAACCAGAAATACCATAGATTGTGGCTAGGTGGTAACGTATATGTTTTCTATGATCACTATGAATTGAAAATGGGGGACCCTGATGTAAACAAGACAAACGTCTTTCTCTGGTCTGCATCCCCTTAACGAGCCGTACTGTATTGTACCCATTCTGCAATCTGTTAAATAAAGTTTTCATTCATTCATTCATTCATTCACATTACGTTAGTTAGCATCCAAGCTAGCGTGATAACGTTAGTAATAGTAGTACTAGTTAGCTTACCTGCAATAATGTTGTCATCGTCCTGGACAGATAAGACTTGTTAAATCATAATATATCCACACTTTGTGCTGGTCCTCGGTTAGCCCCTTTCGTGACTTTCGGTTTGCAAGCCTGTGGCTTTTGTGACCGGAGTCACTTGCCCACCCGCCCCGATCACCCAGTAGAGAAACGACCAAGCGTCGTCAAGGGGCTCGCGGTGTGTCAAGAATACATCAGATCTGAATTTCAAAGATACCCAGCGTACAATATGGGTCCAACACAGCTCCACGATGGGGTCTGGAAGCTCGCAGTTGCCAATAAACAGTTTAAAACATTGTTACTCGACGAGTGGTATTTACAGACCGAACGTCCATCTCCGCCGTTGGTGTCACAGCGCATGCGCACCATGCCGCGTTCACGTTACTGGGAAGAAGCGGAAGAACCAGAGGACATCTCGTTGCTACAACTAGGAAGCCTTCACGCATTGACTCGATCAAAACGCCCACATCCATACTTCCGCAATTCGTGACGCGAAGTGGGAGATATCGGGGTCTATAAAAAATCCCATATGTCCTAGTAGGAATTACAACTAGGAGGCTGACGTGAATGGTTTTTCCCAGTCGGAAGCTGTTTCTTCCGATTCTTCCCACGTAACGTGAACGTGACACCTCCGCGCTGCTTGTGAGATTTACGTGGCTACGTCACAGCCAAGGAAAGGGAGCGCTGGATTTGTGCAAAACGCCCTGTTCCTAAACCACACGCTATCAGTCGTACTCGTACCACAGTACTGGCAAAACGGGAGGAGCCTAGAATCAAAACAAACGCACCAGTCCCAGTTGCCGTTACCACCAGTTGTGTTCGATCCAGTCCCACACGCGAACGGCAACTCCATTCAGTCCCGGGCCTGGGCCCGGGGCCGGAGGGGGGACCGGGGCCCGGGCCCCCCCTCCCGCCAGACGGTGGGCGGGCCCTAAGGCAGCTGCCTCCCCTGCCGCGCCTATAGCTCCGCCCCTGCTCAGGGGCTCATACAGAAACAAGCATTTCATCATAAAGTATTCTGTATTTTGTTGTGAAAAATAATAAACAAACTTGAAACTTGAGCTAAACACCCATCAATTGTGTCATAAAAGCCACTTTGTTCTGGCGGTCTGTAGATGGTGCCGTTTGTGCCGTAGATCTTTCCTGTGACAAAATGGTATCCAATGTAATAAAAAAAGTCAACCAACGAACTAGATTCTTGTACCGGATCTCCTCTCTGGTAAACAAGAATACCCTGAAGACTCTGGCAGGAGCACTCATTCAAGGGTACTACGACTATGCATGCACCTCTTGGTACCAAAGCACCTCAAAGGCGCTTAAAACAAAATTACAAACATCACAAAACAAACTGGTCAGACTACTACTTGACCTGAACCCCAGAACCCACCTCACCCCTGCCCACTTTGACAACCTAGGATGGCTTAGAGTAGACGACAGAGTACAGCAACTTGCAATGGGCCTGGTCTACAAGATACACTATACGACTAAGGTACCCATGTACATGTCAAAATACTTCCCAAAGGTCAGTGAATACCACAACCACTACACCAGAGGAAGCTCAACAAATCATGTTAAACCCAGATTCGGCTCAAACAAGGAACTAAACACGTTTCGCAATTATGCCATCAATGTGGAACGCCCTACCCAAAGCTGTAAAGGAATACCGGAGTCTCAAGGCGAGCACAGAAAGACTCAGAAGAAGCTTCTATCCCCAGGCCATCAGGTTGCTAAACGAACAATGAATGAACACTACACAACAACAACCACCAAACGCACATAGCACACACATCCACACGCACACACTCACTTTAAACAAACACACTGTAGCACCCACTCCACACACTTTATAGCACACACCCACTTTAAACAAACGCACTGTAGCACCCACTCCCCACACTTTATATTTATTGATGAAGGATTGCACTACAACTCGTACACCTTACTGTAAATTGTACCTAAATTGTACCTCATCCCATTTCTGCTTTGCACTAGATAGTACTGTACATTAGTACACTGCATAGTATTGTATATTATATGGTAACTCAGAACATTGTACATATGTCTATACCGAACACTGTGACCTCATTTTCTTCTTCTAAATTACATGCTATACTATGTTATTTGATACTATCTTGTCTAGCACAGTCTCTGGAGCGTAACAGTAAGAAGCATTTTGTATGAAAGTATTCTCTACTTCTGTATGACAACTATTAAAGAAACTTGAACTTGAAACTTGAATGTGAATCCCTACCCACATTCAAAACCGCTCTTAAAGAGCACCTACGGGAGGCTGCAATTCGAAACTGGCCACCGTAAATGCCCAAAACCCCCACCACCTCCTAATAGACAGTCTCCTCCCCACCGCATGTATATATTCCCTCCCCGCCGTATGTATATTTCTCTCCCACCCACCCACCCCCTCCTAATGTACAGTCCCCTCCCCATCATAATGTATATACTCTGTCAGGATCTAGGGGTAACTACTGTATATTTGAATACCGTTTATGTCACAAATGTATCAGTACTAAATACCTATATGTCCCTATGTCATAAATGTCTATATGAATTGAAAATGGACCCTGATGGAAACAAGACAAACGTCTTTCTCAGGTCTGCATCCCCTTAACAATTGTGTCTATTGAGCCGTACTGTATTGTACCCATTCTGCAATCTGTTAAATAAAGTTTTCATTCATTCATTCATTCATTCATTCATTCATTCATTCATAGATAGTGCTGTTTTCCATTGGCTAGTACAAAGCTAACCAATACACACTCTTTCATGCACACACACACGCACGCACGCACGCACACACACACACACACACACACACACACACACACACAACGTTGATACTTATGGCTCTTCTTTCCTTGACTCTTACCCCCTCAGCTGTCCTCCACGTCACTCCAGATTCTTCTTTACCTAAATTGCTGGTACTTTGCTGCCTACTTTGTAGCTGAGCTTCTCATGTTCGTATATAAAGGTGTGTACGTTTTCTCATGTTCATATATAAAGGTCTGTAAGGTTCTCATGCTCATAAACAAAGGTCTGTAAGGTTATCGTGTTCTCGTATTAGTACTCTATCATGTGGGTATTAGTACTCTTCTCACGTGGGTATTAGTATTTTATCATGTGGGTATTAGTACTCTATCATGTGGGTATTAGTACTCTATCATGTGGGTATTAGTACTTGTCTCATGTGGGTATTAGTACTCTTATCGTGTGTGTGTGTGTGTGTGTGTGTGTGTGTGTGTGTGTAGGGGTCTTGCTCCCCTACCCTCCAGACAGCCTGGTTCTGGACGTGGTTCTGCTCCTCCTCCACCTCGGCCTGGAGACCCTCAGGATCTTCTATGGTGAGCGTTGGCGACTGACTGCTGTACTGTAGTTTGCCTATGGAGATATGTCATGTTCCTTCTTGCAGGATCCAGCATGTGGCCTTATTTGTATGTTTTGGAATTAAATACTGGCCCAGACACTACACGCACACAACATGTTGTTGTTGTTGTTGTTGTTGTTTTAAAGCTGGCACTATGTTATAGTTGTAATTGTTTCCATTTCCCTCGATAAGGCCTCTTCGTTCTTTAGTATTTCTCTAGCATCCAAAAAAGTTACCGGTACATTACTGCCCCCAACTGGACTTTTGAGTGTTTTGCAACAATCACATGTACCACCAATTTTCAGTCACTGAAGAATCAGCTTATCAGAAACATACAGGCCTTGTTTCAGTTTTGATCCTGACCCATTGAAAAACACTATTCAGACCCATTGAAAAACACTATCCTGACCCATTGAAAAACACCATCCTGACCCATTGAAAAACACCATCCTGACCCATTGAAAAACACCATCCTGACCAATTGAAAAACATTATCCTGACCCATTGCAAAACATTGTTCTGACCCATTGCAAAACATTGTTCTGAGTTTGACCCATTGAAAAACACTATTCTGATTTCTGACACTGTCCTATTTGTCTTGCAATGCTGCTGTGACGCCCTAACTTCCCTGGAGGGATTAATAAAGTAGGCTACCTACCTATCTTTCCCCTAACTCCCCTTAGGTTGGAAGGGGAACCTGTGTGAGCGCTCTCCGGCTATGAGTGTGTCTGTGCTGGTTCTGCTGCCCTGTACAGCACTGGCCGTTTACTACCTGCTGCTGCAGACCTTCGTGCTGCGCTTGGAGTTCATCCTCAGCGCCGTCCTGCTCTGCTTCTACAGCCTGGAGTTCCTCCTGGGCCTCGTGTCAATATCGGCTTTCTCCAGGTTAACCCTTTCACTACCACACGACAAAGTGTTAACCCTTTCACTGCCACACGACAGAAGGTTAACCCTTTCACTACCACACTACCACCTTATGCAGTGTGGTAGTGAAAGGGTTAACCAGCCGTCGCGTCCTTCATGCAATCACAGATGACCTGACGTGCTTCAGAAGGCATTTTGAGAGGCTCACGGATGGTGCCGGGTTATTTAACCAGGCTGTCTCATTGAGATCAAGATCTCTTTTTCAAGAGAGAGCTGTATACGTATCCTGTATAATAGACATATACAACTACATTGGACAAACAAGTGCAGTTCAGACATAGATCACCGTAGATTAAAGAAAACAATTACAATCAACATTTAAAATGTCAGACCTTTAAATCTTCTAACGGAATTAAATGTTCTAATTTCAAGGTTTTCTTCAGTTCATTCCATTAGCCTGGTACTGTATAGTGAATCAATGAAATTATGTAGATGAAAAAAATAGCAATCCTTATATATATATATTTAAAAATCTACATGTCATTGAGCTGTAATTAAAAGGATGCAGTGTCCTCTGAGGGATGACATCACGGGAGGAGATGTTCAAACTCGTGAACTTCATTTTCAAACTCAATTAAAGGAAGGTGTGCAAAACCGTAGTAACTAGCACACTTTAGTGTTAGAGGATCGTGTGATTGGTTAAAGGTGATGTGACGGCGGAGAGAGGTTCAGTGTTCTCAGTTGAACTTCCATTTGAACTCTCATTACACACACACACACACACACACACAACACACACACACACACACACACACACACACACACACACACACACACACACACACACACACACACAACTGAATAGACATGATTGTCACTCAAACGTGTTCTCAGTCAAGAGACTGCTGTGTGACAGACAGGTCATTCCCTGACAACTGAAAATGAAACGACATTTAAGTTTCAGCAGCAACTCCTCTCTGGGGCAGAGCAGTAGTCTTCTCTGATGTCTGTTTTCATGCTGCATCTCTAAATGTTCAAATTCACACTAATGCTGATTTTACTATGTGTTGTCTTGTATTCTGTATTGTTTGTAGATCGAAAGTGTACTGAAGCAAAGACGTGTTCTCCGACATTGTTTCACACCGAGCAGCAAAGACGTGTTCTCCAACATTGTTCCACACCGAGCAGCAAAGACGTGTTCTCCAACATTGTTCTATAAGCAGCAAAGACATGTTCTCCAACATTGTTCCACACCGAGCAGCAAAGACATGTTCTCCAACATTGTTCCACACCGAGCAGCAAAGACATGTTCTCCAACATTGTTCCACACCGAGCAGCAAAGACGTGTTCTCCAACATTGTTCTATAAGCAGCAAAGACATGTTCTCCAACATTGTTCCACACCGAGCAGCAAAGACATGTTCTCCAACATTGTTCCACACCGAGCAGCAAAGACATGTTCTCCAACATTGTTCCACACCGAGCAGCAAAGACGTGTTCTCCGACATTGTTTCACACCGAGCAGCAAAGACGTGTTCTCCAACATTGTTCCACACCGAGCAGCAAAGACGTGTTCTCCAACATTGTTCCACACCGAGCAGCAAAGACATGTTCTCCAACATTGTTCCACACCGAGCAGCAAGGATGGATTCCCTCTGGAGCTCAACCAGGATGCCATTCCTCTTTTTATGATTATAGTGTGTTTTTTAAGATACTTGTAAATAACTGTGTATTTTTGTAAAAAGGAAACAAACATTTTTTTACTTCATATGGCAGACTAACAATATTGCCAGGATATTAATAAAGTAAGATTGATCCAATTGTGTTTTAGGGTATTATTCTAATCGTGCACAATTTTGTTGTACTTATTGCATTCATAAAACAATGAAGAGACATGTCATGAATATGAACTGGCTCCATGCTAATAATATCACATTTCAATACACAAGAAGAGCATTTACTTTAGTCTTCAATTATAGGCATAGAAGTAATTGTTCTGCTTGAAAAAAAGGTATTTTCAATGCATTGCAGGCATTGATTGGTTGAATTTGTCCGTATTTCCTGTATAGGATGAGGAATGAAGCAGCATATTTGACCATGTTGCTGCCTACAGCAGGTAAGGTAACACTCATCAAAGAGAAGCCGCCTATTCTCGGTCCTCGCTCCACAATGATGGAACAAACTTCCCACCAGTTAGGACAGCAGAAACCCGATCAATCTTTCGCCGTCGACTAAAAACACACTCCTTCAATCAATATCTGAAATGGAAAGAAAATACTAACATTCTTACTGTCTTATACTATCATGCACTCTTCCTACTGTACTAATATGTCTACTACTATGCACTCATCACTGCAGCACCCAAGTTTCAGCACTGTTTGATGAACATTGTTACTCAGTTGTAAGTCGTACCCTTTCTGCTGACTTGTCGCTAAATGACTAAATGTGAATGTGATGTAAATGCAAATCTCCAGTCTCCACCAGCCAGCCAATTGACTCAAGACATAAGAAAGACAATTTCAACCCATCTGTCATGAGGTGAGAAGTGTTTATTTGACCAGATCTGGGAAGCACTTTGTTACAGACCACAGTGTACAACAAAAGCTTGACTCACAATGAGGGTACAGACGTTTTATAGAAAAGGAACACATGACGGGGATCCCATCAGGGAGAGAGAATAATTAGTCACATCCTGTCAAAAATGTGCTGACGAGTGATGTCACATAAATTGAATAGTAAAACATAATAGCTGTAAACTCTCTGATTGGTTCTCCCGTGTCTGTCCCGCCCCTTTTCTAAAAAAAAAAAAAGTTTGCGAAGACGCTCTCTGATTGGCTAGCCCGCGTACAGCGAAGACCCTCTCTGATTGGTTTAGCTCCGAAGGGTCTCTTCCAGGGGCGGATTTAGGATTGTAGGAGATCCGGGGCTTAGCCCAGATAGGTGCTTAGCCCAGATAGGTGATAGGGATTTTTTTTTACTTCGACACCACAACCTTTAACTTATACCACCACCTTAAAGCGGACAAAAGGCACTAGAGAACACTTAAATGCACACCCTTTAATTAATGAAGCAAACTATAATAATATATAATAATAATACACTGTGTTTGTATAGCACCTTTCATATAAGAATTGCAGCTCAAAGTGCTTCACAGCAGTACAAAAAGACAGGCATAAAATGAGCACAACATTGGCAGATCAAGAGCAATGCATAAAGTGCAGACATAAAGCATAAAATAGATAGCAGTAAAATAGACAAAGTCAAGGTAAGACATAGAACATTAAATCACATCGTTTTTCATATTAGGATCTAAGATCTAGGGTTAACTCGCCAAACGTTGAGCGCCAGGACCCCCGAAAACCAGAGTATAGTCGGGTTTTCATCGTTGTTTCTTTTATTCGATATTTCCATTCATAAAGACATGCCGGCAGCCTGTGTTATCACTGGGGATGGGTCTGAGATCTCAAAAGTGCAATACCGCCGCCTAACACCTTGCGGCCGCTATTGCACTCCATTTGAAACGATGTAGCTTGGTGTCTGTCATTTTGGAAATGACACCAGACCACCCTGAAACTACACTCATATTCACGACGGTATAAAACGGAAATGTATGGATGGAAAAATTATCTGTTTTTTGCATCTTGACCGGAAGAAACTCAATGACAATCAACTATATTATTAGATCCATAGCTATAATATATAATATAGCTTTAGGCCTGCAAACACAGCCACGTATCCCCATGTTAAAAGGCGCTGGCCTTTCAACAGTAACAGTAAACAGCGCCATCTGGCGCTGAAAGTGTTAATATGCATCTTTGTTTACGGTTTGATTATCACTGATACAAAGTAAAATAGTGCAGTGCAATAAAATAGTTAGTAAAATAGAATAAAATAATGCAATAGTGCATTGCAATAAAATAGTTATCATCGTATTTTTTCGGGAGGCCGGTAAGGAGTGCATTACAGTTGTTGAGATAAGAGACTCTGTATGGGATTGTTAGTAACTGTCCAACTATACATATGACTGTTTACACTAGTAACTGTTTACCTGTGTAGACAAATTGTCTCCATCAGTGATTGCCTTGGTGCATATATATCTGTCCCCACTGGAGGGCGCTCTGGGCGTAGCCACTCAGGTATTCTACCTTAGTGCGACTATAAAAGAGGTGGTGCCCGCCCCTATCGTTCTCTCCTCCAACGTCTCTCAAAGAGAGAGGAGTGTTGTACAACTACTGCTTATGTGTGAATAAAAGAAGCCACGCCAGTTCAGGCACAAGATAGAAACCATGCCTCTTGACCACATTATTGCCGCCTTGAAGTGAGTTCTGTTAACAGGTTATGGGTCCAGATAAAGCCGGGTGAAATAGTGGAGGTACTGTATCAAGCTTAGCTGAAGTAATAGGCTAGGATAGCGCCGGGAGCACCGCGTGGCTAGTCGCTAGGCCGACCAGAGTAAAAAGCTAAGCATACCATTAACGAAGAGGATAGAAAACCAAAGTCTTTTACAGACGTGTGTACAGGGGCAGTGTTTGTTTACTTTATCAAAGAAAAGAGTGACATACTCCAGGCCACGGAAAAATTCCTGGCAGACGTAGCTCCTTATGGTACAGTAAAATGTTTGAGGTCCGACCACGAAACCGAGTTCACAAACAGAGAGTTCCAATCACTGTTGGGAAAGTATAAGATAAGACACGAGACGTCACGTCCTATATCCCACACACCAGAGCGGGGTGGCAGAGAGGGAATGGCACACCCTTTCCGAAATGGCTATATGTAAGCTAGCAGATAGTAACTTACCAAAGAGCCTGTGGCATTATGCGGTACAAGAAGTTGCTTACACCAGAAACAGGTGCTTTAATAAGCACTCGGGCACCACTCCATATACAGCGCTGACAGGAAAGAAGTGTAATCTAGCCAGAATGCACCGATTTGGATCAGTGTGTTATGTGTACCTGCAGGACAAGGGAAAACCCAAGTCCAAGGATGTTAAAGGATTTTTCGTAGGACACGACAGAGGAAGTCCTGCTCTCCTATAGTTTATCATCCCGGTAAAGGGATATTGCTGAAACACATGCTAGTCAAGTTTGTCACAAAGGCAACCTGTGAGGGCGAGAGACAGACAGAGGAGCCAGAGCTGGACTCCAGAACAAGGTGTGTAGAAATAGAAACACAACACCCCAGTGTACTCAGTACAGTTGCGCAGACAGACAGTCAACAACCCCCAGAGGGCGATGACGAGAAGCACCTGAGGGTGACGTCAAGCGCCTCAAGCAGTGGGAGGTATTCCACAAGGGAACACAGACCCCCAGAACGTCTGACAGGCTATGCCCGGGAAGGGAGTGACGAAGAGGACAATACACCTATCCCCGTTGAGCAGTACTACAGGGTAGTCAGTGGGGTAGACCCGACCTCTAAAGAGGCCACAATATTCCCCGAAGAGGGCATGCATACAGTGGGAGGGAAAATGGATGTATCCAACCAAGTTACCAGAGGGCAGGCAGTCAGTGGGAGGGAGATGGGGGTATCCAATCCAGGAAGGTATTGAAGACCACGGTAAATACAAAGTATGGTTCATAGAAATTGATTGAATGCTGAAGAATTGAGCCATATATTTGGTCCCATGTTTAAGTACAGAGGTGGATGAGTTACCAGGTTACCAGGTTGTGATCTTTGACCCTCAAAACATGGGTTCAGATATCTGCAATATTGGCTGAGAATCATGAAACAGTTTTTTTGCGATTTTCTTGATAATTGCGTCCTTAATTTGCATATAAATTATACATGGGACACTCTGACAACTTGTTAACATAGCCTATCATTTCTTTCACATTTTTTCCATTCTAGAAAGTCTGGTTAGAAGCATATTTCCGGGGGGTGCATGATACCCCCCTCTATCTACTAGACTATAAGCATATTATTTTACATTTATTTAAATTTAAATTAAAAAAATATATTTTAAGACTTCTAAAGAATGTCATGTTTTTAGACATAATATCTATATTATTCAAATGGGAGCTAAATATATTATACTTTATTATTATATTACATTATATTATAATATATAACATTACATTATATTATATAGGGCTGACCCCGATTAGTTGAATAGTCGACTAATTGATCAAAAGGAGCCGTAGTCGACTGCCAACGTCTTAGTCGAATGCAAAAAAATAAATTTATAATAATTTTTTTTTTGATCAAATTTTTTATTATTATTATTCACATGAAACAAGACAACACATTAACCACAATCACAATACATAGAACTTCACAAGAAAATAACAAAAACAATAATAATACAGACTAACAATTTATACAGACAAAGAGAAAAGAAAACAGAGTTCAACCTTCTAAATTTTAATTCCAAGGGGTACTATCTAATAAATGGTCTTTCCCAGTGTTCAGCCCCGATTCCCGGCCGTGTGACCCTATATTAATAAAACGTACATCTCCAATCCACCACAAGGACAATTTTTTGAGAACACGACCCGAAAACAGAGCAATGAACCTTCATGAAAAAACAAAAACCTGTAGAGGTGTTCCATAGACTCACAGAGACCATGTAAAAGTGGCCAACCAGTGAAGAAATAGTTAAATAGCTGCCCCCCCATAAAAACCCCAGCTAAACTCAAGAGGACAAGACAAAAGACAAGACAGACAAAACATTTCCTCCTCCCCCTCCCAAGAGACCGCCGGACTCACCCGAACACGCACCTCAACCCCGCTCAGCCGCACACGGCGGTCCTGACCTTTTCGGCTGCTGCAAACCACAGGTCAATACTTGCCTGTCCCACCCCAATCACCCGCGCTGTGGATATCTCCAGATAAATCACATCCAATAGTGTTAGGGACCAGTTAATCACTGTAAGCTTCTCAGGCTCCTTCCATCTCATTGCTATTAGCTTCTTCGCTGCTGTGACACCCGCTAGGACAACCCTTTTTAGTTGAACAGACGCAGGTAGTGTCGTTATATCGTTCAGGAGTAGCGTAACAGCTGAGAATGGGATAGTTAAGCCACACAGCTCTGAAAGTTTGTCCGTTATTGACCTCCAGAAGCGGGCCACTGGTGGGCAATCCCAATACATATGCATATAAGTGCCAGTGGCCTTTTGAGAGCACAAAGTGCACCGAGAGTCGGTTACCAGTCCCATAGCAAATAGCTTCCTAGGTGTAAGATAGGTCCTATGAATATAATTAAAATTAATTTGCTGGTGATTGGGGTTGCGGGAAGACAATGCCACATTTGCCCAAACATCATCCCAGTCAAACTCGGGGTCCAACTCCGGGATATCCACACGCCAGATTGTATCCAATGATAGATTTTTATACGTGGATTGAATTAAGAGCGTATAAAAGTCTGAGACAAACCCTCTGGAGGTCGTCCTGTCCACTATGAGCCTGAGGAAGGGGTGTGGGTGCAGAGCTTAAGCCCACGGCACGCCATGCGCCCTCAGTGCTGACCTTAGTTGAAGATAAAGAAAGAAGGACTCGCCGGGAAGATCATAAAATTCTCTTAAGTCCTGAAACGCACAGAGGCCGTTCTTATCATAAATATCCTCCAGAGTATGCACCCCCCTCCTTTGCCATTGAGGAATATTAACCGGCTTGTGCCCAACAAGTAATTGCTGGTTATTAAAAATTGGAGAGTCCAGGTGCCATGGGCATTTAACCCCACACGACCTCTGTACATTACGCCACGTTTGGATCACGTGAGTTATGATCGGTCCATACCTCAGCCGGCATTTCGAAATAGAGACAGTGGAGTACACCACATCCTGCAATCTTAGCGGTGAGACCGCCGCCGCTTCTAAGGAGCGCCAAGATACAGCATCTACAGGGTCTAGCCAGCACATCAGAGGTCTCAGTGAGAAGGACCAGAAATAAAGCTTAAAATCAGGGATTGCGAGGCCCCCATCTTGTTTCCTACGTTGAGTAGTAGCTCTTTTGATTCTCGGGCGTTTGTTATTCCAGATAAACTTAGATACCATCGATTGTACCTTGCGCCAGTGGTCTATTGGAGGGGGCAGGGGGAGCATTGAGCTAACAAAATTTATCCTAGGCAGAATGTTCATTTTGATTATGGAAGCTCGGGCTTGTAAGGAGTTAGGAAGGGACGACCATCTGTCTAGATCCTGGCGTATTTTATCATAAGTACCCGTGAAGTTGTACTTAGTAGTTTGACTCAGCGTGGGGAATATCTCTATACCTAAGTATTTAAAATGTTCCACTATGGGGATATCAGCTGGTAGTCGCACCGCCTTGGCCAGCTCATTAAGAGGTAGGCAGGCTGATTTGTTCCAGTTAATCTTAAAGCCTGACAATTTAACAAAGTCGTCGATTATTTCCAATAATTTTGTGGCCGACCGGGAAGGGTCATCCATAAAAATCAGTAGGTCATCCGCATAGAGAGCAATTTTGTGTGGTGTATTATTGATCATTATGGGGACGATGTCCTCTGATTGCCTAATAAATTGGGCCAATGGTTCGAGGGAAAGCGCGAATAGTCCCGGGCTCAGAGGACAACCCTGTCTAGAAGATCTGGATACTGGGAAAAGTGTGGAACAGTTTTTGCCTGTCAGTATCATTGCCGACGGCGAGGCATACAGGACTTTAATCATATGAATAAAATTATTTCCAAGACCCATGACCTCAAGTACCTTCCACAGGTATGACCATTCTAGTCTGTCAAACGCCTTCATGGCATCCAACGACAGAACAGTGGACGGAGCTGTATTGTCTTTACTGTTATCGACTACATGCAACAGCCTCCTAAGATTATCTGCAGCCAGGCGCCCCGGGATAAAACCGGCTTGATCGAAGTGTACCAATACCGTCATAAATCTCTGCAGGCGACGGGCCAGCACCTTGGCAAACACTTTTAAATCGGCCCCGAGAAGACTCAAGGGCCTATAGCTACCACAATCATTGGGATCTTTGTCCTTCTTGAGAAGTAAAGAAATCAACGCCATGTTGACATCTCTTGAGAACTCCCCTTGTTCGATAGCGTAATTGATCATATCGAGCATCAATGGACCCAGTTGGTCCCAGAAAGCTAAATACACCTCGGGTGGAATACCATCCCAGCCTGGTGCCTTACCCCTCTGCATTTCAGCAATCGTCTCCCTTAGTTCATTAGCCTCTTCCTCAGAAATGTGGGGTATCTCAAGCCCGCCAATGAACGATTCAAATTTAGAGTCGTCGAGATTAACCTCTGAGCTATATAACTGTGAGTAAAACTCTTTAAAAGTGTCGTTGATCTTTTTCGAATCAGTAGTGATTGTACCCTGTCGCGTCTTGATCGAGGGGATATCCGAGAAATGATCATTCGAGCGTATTTTCATTGCCAATAGATGGCTAGGCCTTGAGCCGTGAAAGTAGTAATTTTGCCTTGTCCTATGTATCAAGAACTCAGACTGTTGTTTAAGTATGGAGTTTATTTCCTTCTTGACTATCTTACGTTGTGTGTTTAGTCGTTCACTATAGTTAGTTTGCAAAGATGCGTATAGATCCGCATATAATGTTTCCAGTCCTTCTAGTTTTTTTGACCAGGATTTACGTAAGTTGGAGGCGAAAAGTGTGACATGACCCCTGATAAATCCTTTCAATGCGTTCCATAGGACCCTGGGGTCATCGACCGTGCCAACATTGATCTGCAAGAATTCAGCTAGTTTACTCCTGAACTCAGAGCAGAAATCATCGTTCTTTAATAAGGTTGAGTTAAAATGCCACCTGGGAGCTCTCGTGGAGAGCCTGCCAAAGGTTGCCACAAGGAAAATCCCCTTGTGGTCCGAGAGAGCCAGGGGAACCAATGAGACGTCGAAACTATCAAACAAATTAGGGGATGCGAATGCATAGTCTATTCGAGAGAAGGTTTTGTGTCTGGCAGACAGGTGAGAGTAATCCTTGAGGGTGGGATTGGATAAGCGCCATAGGTCTGCGAGCCCAGTGTCCTGGGCCCACATCCTGAGGGCCTTAGAGGACCGTTTTTGGTCGCTTGTTTCAGAGGATCCGGACCTATCCATCTCCGCATCCCAGCACGCATTAAAATCGCCACCCACAATGAGAGCGTATCCAGTAAGTTCCAACATATTCTTCGTGATTGTATTATAGAACGCTGAATCAAATGTGTTAGGGGCACACAATGCTATTATTGCCATCTTCCTATGAGAGAACTCAACTTTTGCTATAGTAATCCTTCCCTCCGTGTCCGACCACACATCCAGGACTTTGATATCAAGGTTACGTCTTGTAACTATGACGACTCCTTTCGTCTTATCATCGGCTGAGGATGAGGAGATAACGTGATATTGTCGATTTGCTAGCCTTGACACATCACCCACCAATAAATGCGTCTCACTAAGGAGAGCAATGTCAATATTTCTTCTCTTCAATAACCAAAGGACACTGGCACGCTTGTGTGGGGCGTTAAGACCTCCTGCGTTCCAAATTAAAATATTCAATTTAGCCATGGTCGAGTTTGTCTAAATGCGTAGAGAACATACCAGTGCAGCCAGGCTGAGTACAGAGGCGCTGATCCAGGCGGGCCCAGACGGTCAATCCCAGGAGTTCAGA
The DNA here is from genome assembly GCF_963971535.1 of Notolepis coatsorum. Taxonomy (NCBI): domain Eukaryota; kingdom Metazoa; phylum Chordata; class Actinopteri; order Aulopiformes; family Paralepididae; genus Notolepis; species Notolepis coatsorum. The sequence goes on from NC_140180.1 coordinate 90,345,357, forward strand.
GGAGGAACAATTACACACATATAAGACAACAGTACATAAAACACATAAAAATACCACCCCAGTTACAACCCACCCTCGTTCTACTCTAAACCCTAACCCACCCGTCCTATTATAAGCCCTCCTATACCCACTCTCCAATCCCCTCCCTATGTCCCATCCACTAAGGATGGTCATCTTCCTATCATTTCCCACTGGAGTCATGGATGCAATAAGACGCTCCCCACTCCGACCCCCCTCTAGATAAACCCCTGATTAAACCCCCACTAGTCCAATAAACACAAATAATAATACAAATAAAATCAATAAAGATATCGGTCGAAAACCACCTGAGCCTTGGCCCTAACATGAGATAACCATAATGGAAAAAATAGCCATTATTATATAATAACTCAACATCACCCCTGCAACCATCTATTTCCGAGTCTGCGCTTCAACGTCGCAATGTTATAGCACAAATGGATAAAGGAAAATTCAAAACAAAATTAAATTAAAGCATACTAGCCGATAGTCTAAGGCAGGATCGGGTCACAGGTAAATTGTGCAAACAGATGTTCTTTAAACAACGACAATAATAAGAAAGGGAAAAAAGGGGGTTATGGTCAAAGTGCACACCTGTAACAGCCCCTCTGATCAGGCACAACGGCTGAAATGACATAACCTATGTAAGAATAGAATTAAACACATTCATTAACCCGGGGATGGTAATAAGCTATATCTGACACCTGTTATCATATATTGTTTCAATAAAGATATCGGTCGAAAACCACCGTGAGCCTTGGCCCTAACATGAGATAACTATAATGGGGGAAAAAATAGTCATTATTATATAACAACTCAACATCAACCCTGCAACCATCTATTTCCGAGTCCGCGTATCAACGTCGCAATGTTATAGCACAAATGGATAAAGGAAAATTCAAAACAAAATTAAATTAGAGCATACCAGCAGATAGTCTAAGGTAGGATCGGATCCCAGGTAAATTGTGCAAACAAATGTCATTTAAACATCATTTAAACAACGACAATAATAAGAAGGGGAAAAGGGGGTTATGGTCAAAGTGCACACCTGTAACAGCCCCTCTGATCAGGCACAACGGCTGGAATGACATAACCTATGTAAGAATAGAATTAAACACATTCATTAACCCGGGGATGGTAATAAGCCATACCTGACACAACCTGTTATCATATATTGTTTATATATATATTCAACCAATCTTCTCCTACCGGAGCCCAAAGCTCAAAACAGCCTGGATATAAAAATAAAAGCATACAAAAAGTTAGTTAAGGACCCGATCACCGTTGAATTGTGCGAACCGATTACACTTAAACAGCAACAACAACCAAAGTGCGTAAATATTAACGGGTCTCGAATGTCTCAGCGCAGACGATAGACGCAGCCCGCTAGCTAGCCCGAGGCTAGCGCGTAAGCTAGTGATGAATCCGGATAGCACATTAGAGTCTATGAACATTGTTCAGCTAGCTCGCTAGCTTCCATATAGGCGACGCACAAGTACGACCATGAGGTCAGCATTAGCAAGTAACAGAAGTCATTGGGAAGCCCCGCTAGTTGGATGGGCAGTGGGCAGTTAGCATGTCCGGGCAAGACAGCAAGTGTTTGTGAATAGCCGGCCCTAACAATGTATTCAGGCCCACATCGCCAAGTCACTCACCGATATAGTTATCAAGCTACAGTCTCGGGTATCCCCTCGAGATATTCCTTCGCTTTAGCCAACGACCAAAATGAACGCAGACCATCGACCTTATCCAACACAGATAATTTCGCGGGAGCGAATAGCGTGGGCATCAGGCCTAGTTTCCATAGCTTGGACAGGACCAATTTGTATTCGAAAATGGTCACTTTGTGATCGCCAAGCCTTAGGTTACCCCTTCTGGCACGAGCCGACCGCATGATGAGTTCCCTCTGCTGAAGCCTGTTCAGCTTGACGATGATGGGCCTCGGTTCCTTGTTCAGTCCAGGATAGGGTGACCAGATGCAAAAAGTCCAAAAGTGGGACAACAGTAAGATTTTGGTGGGACAAAGTGGGACAACAGTAAGATTTTGGTGGGACAAAGTGGGACAGATAGATAATGTAAATTTTTTTATTAGAATAACTGCCATGGTCTTCACTGAATAGATTTAAATCAAAGGTTAAAGGTTAAATCAAAATAAATACAAATTAAATACCACCTAACATCTGTTTTAAATATTCAAACGTCATCACTTGACAGGAATGTCTTGTGTTTGATATTCCTTGTTAACACAGAACTAGGGAAAACAGTGTAGTATAATACAAAAATAATAATACAAATAAATTGTGTTTCTATATTAGAATAACTGCCATGGTCTTCACCAAATAGATTTAAATCAAAGGTTAAAGGTTACCACAGTCGGCTGACCTGTATGAATGGGAGTGTTGTACTGTGTGATAGACACTTGTTATCTCAGCTGCAGTGACATTGTCCGTCTGGCTATCATTGTTTGGTTTAAAAAGAAACGTATCCATAGATCTGGATGTTTCTTTTTGGTGAGCCACTTTCAAGTGAGACTCACGTCCACTGTGGCGCTTCAAGTCGTATTCTCCTCCATGCGCAATTGAAAACGAACTATGACACAAAACACAGAAAGCCTGCTGCGGATTTCCTGCCATCTGCCTCACCCAGTCATGTGTCGTTTGCCAGTCTTGGTTGTAACTGCAGGTCCGTTTCTTTTTACTGCTTTCCATCTTGAACTAGTTTGCTTGTAATGTTGTTGTGTTTTTTTGACCAATCAGATTTGCGATATGAGGTAGCGTCTCGACTCAGTCTCAGTCACGTCACAAGCAGGCAAGCAGCGCGCTAAAGTACTATAACCAATCAGAGCAATGTGTGTGGACAAGAGGCGGGTTGCTACGTTTACTGTCTGTAGGGAGGGGCTTTTAGACGCATGTTTTTTTTGGCTTCGAAAAGAGGGACATCCTCTCAATATGAGGGACGTGGGACATTTGGTAAAATGGTGGGACAGTACAACCAAAAGGGGGACACCTGGTCACCCTAGTCCAGGAGTGGACCTGCCCGCTCTGTAGGCCGACTCACAGACAGGAGGGGAGGGGAGGACGTCATTCCCCAGTATTTTTTGCAGCAATTCCGGCATGGTCTCAGAGAGACGGCCTTTCCCGTTGCCCTCCGGTACTCCAACAATCCTGATGTTGTAGCGTCTCTCCCGGGACTGTATTTCCACAATTACCGACTGTAGTTTGGTAACTTCAGCCTGCCTAGCCAGCAGGGAGGACTCTAGGTCCACCATCTTCTCGCCCTGTAATGATACCTCTGTCGTTAGCGTAGCTAGTTCGATAGCATTAGCCGAGGAGACAGCGTGCAGCGACTCCATCTTGTCTATCAGCGGGACGACCGCCAACCTTATTTCTTCTGATATCTCTCGATGAAGTTTATCACAAAAATCCGCCAGCACTTTCCTTTGTGTTTCAGCGAAGCGTGTCTCAGATTCTGCATGGAGCTTGGTCATGATCGAGAGCACAGCTTCGCTTATCTCACCGACACCGGGCGATGGTGCGGCCAGGCCCGGTGGTGGTTTGCTGGCTGGGGCGCTCATGGATCTGGTTTCCACCACCGACATCGCAGAAAGTCGAAAAAAGTCGACGACAGTATTTGAAACACGACGACTTAACAAGCAGACAAAAAACAAATAAAAATAAAATAAAGACTAATGGGGAGAAACATATATTCTGCACGGTAGAAGGGAGCTCTCGTGAAACACGTCTACTCCATGATCGCTCAGCTCCGCCCCCCCCCCAATAAATTTATAATAATAATAATAATTTATTTTTGTATCTTTCTTTCCAAAAGAAAAGAGGCCTAGAAGCATGGCTAACACTAATGGTACGCATACCAGAGGCTAACTGCCTAAGAAAACAGGCACAGAGGCACTGAAAGAGGATTTCACCCATCTAATGAACACACTAGACTAGACAAATATCAAGATGTATCCATCAGTGGACCAATTGCTTGCTTTTGCAGAGGACAAGAAGCCTTCCGTCGACTCCTTCAGACATTAAGCACCCCCACAGCCCAAATGGAATGATAAAAAAATATTAAAAATAGATTTTTTTTTTCATAGTCAACAAATTTTGGTGATAACTCAAACATGTTCGGTTGTGATGTCACAGTATGATGTCACAGTATGATGTCATAATCAAACATTCTAGATTCTTCTAGAACATTTGTGTATCTATTCAACAATTCTCTCAGAAGATCTCAGATCTCAGAAGACAAGTGAAGATCTCACTTGTTGTTTCCGGCTACTTGTCTGTAAGCTTGAATATATTCTGTAGATACATACAGTTTAAAAATCCCCACATGGAAAAGGAAACAATGTCCTGTACAATCCTTAATGAACTGCGTCTGGAGGGAAGGTTCTGTGATGTGGTTATTAAAGTCAACAGCACTGAGTTTAACGCCCACAAGAACATCCTGTGTGGCTGCAGCACCTATTTCAGGTAAGTTTAGCTTGGTTCAGGTTAGATTGGTTCAGGTTAGCTTGGTTAGTAAAAAGATACTATACTGTAATTAATTATTATCTTTATTTTATTGTCTTATTTTTCTTTATTTATATTATTTTTACTTAAATATTTTATTATCATTGTTATCATTGTTTTATGTATTTTTTTAAATAATTTTTTTTGTTATTTTTTAATGTCTTATTTTAGTGTTATTACATTTTTTTTATTGTTTACTATCTAATTAAGCTATTTTATTATTTTAACTATTTATTATTTTATTTGTAATTATTTTATTGTCTTATGTTATTGTCTTACTGTTTGTCTTATTTAGCTATTTTTACTATCTTATCTAGTTGTTTTATTACCGTTTTTATCATTTTAATGTCTTATAATTTCCATCCTTATGGAGTGATTGTAATTATTTTCTTATTTTTTTTTATCATTTTCTTAAATTTTTAGTGTAAAGCACTTTGAGCTGCAATCTGTATGAATGGTGCTATATAAATAACGTTATTAATTTACATTTATTTTAATTTAAATTAAAAATATATATTTTAAGACTTCTAAAGAATGTCATGTTTTTAGACATAATATCTATATTATTCAAATGGGAGCTAAATATATTATACTTTATTATTATATTACATTATATTATAATATATAACATTTAGGGATGCTCGATATTGGCTTTTTTACCGATACCGATATACCGATATTGTCCAACTCTTAATTTCCGATACCGATATCAACCGATACCGATATATGCAGGGTTCCCCCCCCCCCCCCCCCCCCCCCCAAAAAATTTAATAATTTCAGGTAAGTAAGTAAGTAAGTAAGTAAGTAAGTAAGTAAGTAAGTAAGTAAGTAAGTAAGTAAGTAAGTAAGTAAGTAAGTAAGTATTTATAAAGCACCTTTTGTTAAGGTTTGACACCGACCCCAAACGCACGACACAAGAGAGTAGGAATTCAGAGTTGCCAAAAACAAGGGCTTGTTTATTGAGACTAATTAATGAGCACAGAATAGGCAAGTCAAACAAGACAGGTACACAAGCTAGGGGGAAAATGTTCTGCTGCTCTGCAGCTTCTCCCGTGGTGGTAGTAGGGGGTAGCAGATGCTGACGTCTGAGCCGCTCTGCAGACTTCTCTCGGCAGAATCTCCGAAGTGTTGCGGGACCGAGAGAGAGAGAGGGAGCGAGTCAACAAGGGTGCAGGTGGAACGAGCAGGAGAACAGGAGAGGTGACTTGTACCCAAATACAAAAGTTATCCAAGTGAACTAATCTTCGTGTAAATACACACAGTGAGCAAAGTTCCACAACACAATCCCAAGTGAATATCTTCGTGTAAATACACACAGTGAGCACTGTTCCAAAACACAATCCCAAGTGAATATCTTCAGTGAAAAAATAGACACTGAGAGTGAAGTCCAAAAAACAATCCAATGTGAATAATATCTTCGGTGTGAACAACACACAGTGGGAGATGTAAAGTCCCAAAAATATTATCCCAGTGAGAACAACAAAAAGGCGATCGCTGGGTGAGTGACTGTCTGATAAAAAAGGTGGTAATCTTCAGTGTTATTGAAACACACGAAAACGGAATTTGATCAAGACAGTCAGTAAAAAACTCACCCAGACGAAGTGCGTAATGAGTGCTGGAACAGCAGCGGAGCGAGCGCGTCGCCACGGGGAAAAGGTGTCCAAGAGGAAGGCTTCTTGGAATATCCTGGAGGTAAAGCACAGAGAGCAAACAGCAGCAGCAGCAGGAACGGAGAATGCAAACAGAGAAATATCAAAACGATCCAACAAAACTAGAGTGGAGAAACAGGGTATAAATAATACGGGATTGATTGATTGACAAGCAGTGACAGCTGGGGAATGTGATTGAAAAGCGTGCGGACGGGAGAGAACCAATCAACGACGTCTCTGACGACGTCACTGGGAAGAAGCGTGTGAATGGGGGAATTGAATGATTAACAGAAACAAATGAAAACAGAGCGAGGTGGTTTAAAGGAACAGAACGAGTGAGTGAGCAAGGACAGAAACCTCACAGTACCCCCCCCTCCACGGGAGCCACCCGGCGACCAGGCCGACCCGGCTCGTCAGGATGGGCACGATGGAAGTCAGTGATCAAGCCGGGATCCACGATGAGCTGCCGGGAGACCCAGCTACGCTCCTCAGGGCCGTAACCCTCCCAGTCCACCAGGTATTGGAACCCCCGGCCCCGCCGACGAACGCCCATCAACCGGCGGACCTGCCACTGGGGGTGACCATCCACCAACACGGGAGGCGGCGGATCAGGAGCTGGAGGCATAAGGGGACTGAGGGAGACGGGCTTAACCCGGGAGACATGGAACACAGGGTGGATGTGCATGGATGCAGGAAGTTTCAGGCGCAGGGCCGCCGGACTGAGTACCTTCAGGACCTCGAAAGGTCCGACGAAACGGGGGTTGAGCTTCTTGGCCGAGGACCGTAGCGGGAGGTCCTTTGCGGAGAGCCACACCCTCTGCCCAGGGCGGTAAGTCGGCGCAGGAACCCGGCGCCGGTCGGCACCACGACAGGCGCGCTCAGATGTCCGGAGCAGCGCGGTCCTGGTGATCTCCCAAACTCGTCGGCAGCGGTCGAGGTGGACCTGCACGGAGGGAACTGCCACTTCCGTCTCCTGTGCGGGGAAAAGAGGGGGCTGGTAGCCCAGGGAGACCTCAAAGGGGGAGAGGCCGGTGGCGGAACTGACCATAGAATTGATGGAGTATTCAACCCAGGGAAGGAAACGGCTCCAGGATGCTGGTCTCTCGGCTGCCACACACCGAAGAGCAGACTCCACGCTCTGGTTCATCCTCTCCGTCTGCCCGTTAGTCTGGGGATGATAACCAGAGGAAAGACTGACCGTTGCCCCCAATCCCTTGCAAAAGGCCCGCCATACCTGGGAGGTGAACTGGGGCCCCCGGTCAGAGACGATGTCCTGGGGAAACCCATGAAGGCGGAACACGTGGTGCGTCAGGAGGTCCGCCGTCTCGGCCGCCGAGGGAAGCTTGGAGAGGGCCACGAGGTGAACCCCCTTGCTGAATCGATCCACCACGGTCAGAAGGCAGGTGTTCCCCTGGGAGGAGGGCAGACCAGTGACGAAGTCCAGCGCCACATGTGACCACGGACGGCTCGGAACGGGAAGTGGCTGCAAGAGCCCGGAGGGTGCCTGGTGAGAGGCCTTGCTGCGGGCACAGACCGTGCAGGCCAATACGAACTCCTTGACGTCGTTCCGCATGGTGGGCCACCAGAAACGATGAGCCAGGAAGGAGAACGTGCGATGGACGCCAGGGTGGCAGGCGAACCGGCTGGTATGGCCCCACAGCAGTACCTGGGACCGGACAGAGTCGGGGACGAAGAGACGACTCCTAGGGACGTTGCTAGGAGCACGTTGGAAGCGTAGGGCACGCCTTACCACACCCTCGATGCCCAAGGTGATGGCTCCAACCACTCGGGCCTCCGGGAGGATGGGAGTAGGGTCCTCAAAGGGTGGAGCCCCCTTGGAGTGCATCCGGGACAGGGAATCGGCCTTCGTGTTGCGGGAACCGGGGCGGAAGGTCAGCGAGAAGTCGAACCGACTGAGGAAACTGGCCCATCTCGCCTGCCGACCGTTGAGGCGCCTGGAAGCGCGGATGAACGTCAGGTTCTTGTGGTCCGTCCAGATGGTAAAAGGCTCCTCGGCACCCTCTAGCCAATGACGCCACTCCTCCAGCGCAGCCACGACCGCCAGCAGCTCCCGATTGCCGGTGTCGTAGTTCCTCTCGGCAGGGAGGAAGCGACGCGAGTAGAAGGCGCAAGGATGCACCTTCTGGTCTGAAAGAGAACGTTGGGATAGGACAGCGCCTAGGCCAGAATCCGAGGCGTCCACCTCCACGATGAACTGTCTCTTGGGGTCAGGGTGGAGCAGGATAGGGGCGGAAGTGAACCTTCTCTTGAGGGATACGAACGCAGCGCATGCCGCTGGGGACCAGTCGAACGGCAGAGCGGGGGAGGTCAGCTTGGTAAGTGGCTCCGCCACTTGACTGTAGTTCCGGATGAACCTTCGGTAGAAGTTGGCGAACCCGAGGAAACTCTGTAACTCCTTCCGAGTGGTGGGTTCTGGCCAATCCTCCACAGCCTGGATCTTGCGAGGATCCGCTCGGGTCAAGCCCTTCTCAACGATGAAGCCCAGGTAGTCGACGGAGTTGGAGTGGAAACGGCACTTCTCCGCCTTGACGAAGAGCCGATTGTGGAGGAGGCGCTCCAGCACACGGCGGACATGCTGGATGTGTTCCTCGAGGGTCCTGGAAAAGATGAGAATGTCGTCCAGGTACACCACCACGAACACCTCCAGCATGTCACGAAGGACGTCGTTCATGAGTGCCTGGAATACCGCCGGGGCGTTGGTGAGGCCGAACGGCATTACTAGGTACTCGTAGTGGCCCCTGGGGGTCTTGAAGGCGGTCTTCCATTCATCGCCCTCATGGATACGGACAAGATGGTAGGCACTCCGGAGGTCCAGCTTGGTGAAAAACGAGGCCTGGGTCAGTGGCTCGAAGGTGGAGCTCATGAGAGGTAGAGGGTATTTGTTCTTGATGGTGATCTCGTTGAGCTGACGATAGTCGATGCAGGGTCGCAGGTCCCCATCCTTCTTACCAACAAAGAAGAACCCGGCCGCCACCGGGGAGGAGGAAGGCCGAATGAGTCCTGCTTCCAATGACTCAGAGATGTAGAGATCCATCGCCTTCTTCTCCGGGACAGTCAGACTGTAGAGGCGGCTGCCGGGAAGGGGAGCCCCTTGGCGGAGGTCGATGGCGCAGTCATAGGGGCGGTGAGGTGGAAGGGCCTGAGCCCTGGTCTTACTGAAAACCTCCAAGAGGTCGTGGTACTCGGGAGGTATGGACGAGAGGTCCGGAGGCAACTCACCAGCGGGCCTCCGGGGCGGGGGACAGGACGCCGCCTGCAGACACAGGGCGTGACAGGAGGAGCTCCAGCCCCTGATGGTACTGGAGGACCAGGCGATGTGGGGCTCGTGCAGCGCGAGCCAGGGCCTACCCAGGACCACCGGGACAAGGGGGGATTGGGTGATGAGGAACTGGATTCTCTCGACGTGGTTCCCAGCGATGGTCAGCACGACTGGGCCGGTGCGTTGAGAGATGTCGGCCAGGCGGTGTTGGTCCAACGAAAAGATCTCCAAGGGCCTCACAAGGTCCTCAAGTGGAATGTTGGCTCGGGTGGCGAACTCGAAGTCGAGGAAATTCTCGTCTGCCCCTGAGTCGATGAGGGGCTCCACCGTGGCACGTTGGTCCCCCCAGGCCAGGGTGACGCTCATCAGATGGTCAGGTGGTGCGCGGCGCTGGGAATGGGAAAAACGGCTCACCAGGATCTCCCGGGGTCTCGGTGAGCCTGATCTTTTGGCCGGGTGGGGCAGTCGGCGATTCGGTGTCCCGCACCTCCGCAGTAGAGGCAGAGACCGGACTTGAGCCTTGCCTCACGCTCCGCCTGGCTCAGATGAGAGCGTCCCAGCTGCATGGGTTCCTCCTCGCGAACCGAACGGGGGGGCCTGCTACCACCAGTAGTGTTGAGGACAGGGCGTCCAGGAGTGACGTCATGCGTCCGGGGAATCCGGGGTGCCTCAGGAGGTAACAGTCGGGTCCTCTCGCGCCTTCTCTCCAGGAGGCGTCCGTCAATACGGATGACGAGGCTAAACAGATCCTCGAGGGAGTCGGGCAACTCCCGGGTAGCGAGCTGGTCCCGGACTGCGTCACTGAGCCCCCTCAAGAAGGTTAGGTGAAGAGCAGGTTCGTTCCATCCACTCTCCACCGCCGCCAGTCGAAACTCCAAGACATAGTCCGTCACCCTGCCGCTCCCCTGTCGGAAAGTCCCCAACCGGGCTCCAGGGTCCAGACCTCGGGCTGGATGGTGGAACACTCTGCGGAGCTCCGCCACGAAGTCTGGATAGGAAAACACAAAATCTGCTTCCATTGCCCAGGAGGAAGTGACCCACTGGGCAGCATGGCCTGAAAGCAAGTTCGTCATATAAGCCACTTGGGACCCACGAGCAGAAAAACGGCTTGGTTGATGACGGAAAACCAACTCACATTGCATGATGAATGTGGCACACTCCTCGGGATTGCCGTCGAACAGCCGTGGGACGGAGAGACGGGGTTCCCGAGGTGCGGGATCTGCTGGGGCTGCGGGGAATGCTCCTGAAGGTTGTGAGAGATGAAAAGCATTAACGGTGTCGCCCAGCGAGTGAAGCTGAGCGAGAATGTCGGACTGTTGTCCCGCCATAGCGGCCATTGACCCTTGCATAGGCAGGACCTGATCCCTGAGACTCTGCACCGCAGCCGCAGCCCGCTCTAATTGGAGACTGTGATCCCTGGTCAACTCGACTTGATTAGCAAGTGCGGTTCTGACCCTCTCTGTGTCGGCTGGGGTCGTCATTTAGGTTGGATCGTAATGTTAAGGTTTGACACCGACCCCAAACGCACGACACAAGAGAGTAGGAATTCAGAGTTGCCAAAAACAAGGGCTTGTTTATTGAGACTAATTAATGAGCACAGAATAGGCAAGTCAAACAAGACAGGTACACAAGCTAGGGGGAAAATGTTCTGCTGCTCTGCAGCTTCTCCCGTGGTGGTAGTAGGGGGTAGCAGATGCTGACGTCTGAGCCGCTCTGCAGACTTCTCTCGGCAGAATCTCCGAAGTGTTGCGGGACCGAGAGAGAGAGAGAGGGAGCGAGTCAACAAGGGTGCAGGTGGAACGAGCAGGAGAACAGGAGAGGTGACTTGTACCCAAATTCAAAAGTTATCCAAGTGAACTAATCTTCGTGTAAATACACACAGTGAGCAAAGTTCCACAACACAATCCCAAGTGAATATCTTCGTGTAAATACACACAGTGAGCACTGTTCCAAAACACAATCCCAAGTGAATATCTTCGGTGCAAAAATAGACACTGAGAGTGAAGTCCAAAAAACAATCCAATGTGAATAATATCTTCGGTGTGAACAACACACAGTGGGAGATGTAAAGTCCCAAAAATATTATCCCAGTGAGAACAACAAAAAGGCGATCGCTGGGTGAGTGACTGTCTGATAAAAAAGGTGGTAATCTTCAGTGTTATTGAAACACACGAAAACGGAATTTGATCAAGACAGTCAGTAAAAAACTCACCCAGACGAAGTGCGTAATGAGTGCTGGAACAGCAGCGGAGCGAGCGCGTCGCCACGGGGAAAAGGTGTCCAAGAGGAAGGCTTCTTGGAATATCCTGGAGGTAAAGCACAGAGAACAAACAGCAGCAGCAGCAGGAACAGAGAATGCAAACAGAGAAATATCAAAACGATCCAACAAAACTAGAGTGGAGAAACGGGGTATAAATAATACGGGATTGATTGATTGACAAGCAGTGACAGCTGGGGAATGTGATTGAAAAGCGTGCGGACGGGAGAGAACCAATCAACGACGTCTCTGACGACGTCACTGGGAAGAAGCGTGTGAATGGGGGAATTGAATGATTAACAGAAACAAATGAAAACAGAGCGAGGTGGTTTAAAGGAACAGAACGAGTGAGTGAGCAAGGACAGAAACCTCACACCTTTCATACATGTCATGTAGCTCAAAGTGCTGTACACAAACATAGGCATATATAACGATAAAAGCAATAAAGTCACAGTGATCAGTTAAGATCAATGTTTAAAAAAAATAAATAAAAAATTAACATTACATATCTCTTGTTGTGGAATTAACACAACATTATGCATACTTTTGACAATAAATAAAAATCTGAATTTGTTCTTACTTGCTTGCCTGGGTAAATAAAGGTCATAGAAATGTAAAAAAAGAGATTTTATTTATTTTTTGAATTTTTTTGAAAACCAATACCGATATTTTCCGATATCACATTTTAATGCCGATATCGGCCGATAATATCGGTAGGCCGATAATATCGGACATCCCTAATAACATTACATTATATTATATAGGGCTGGCCCCGATTAGTCGAATAGTCAACTAATCGATCAAAAGGAGCCGTAGTCGACTGCCAACGTCTTAGTCGAATGCAAAACAAATAAATAATAATTATAATAATAATAATTATTATTTTTGTATCATTCTTTCCAAAAGAAAAGAGGCCTAGAAGTGTGGCTAACGCTAATGGTACGCATACCAGAGGCTAACTGCCTAAGAAAACGGGCACAGAGGCACTCTAAGAGGATTTCACCCGTCTAATGAACACACTAGACTAGACAAATATCAAGATGTATCCATCAGTGGACCAATTGGTTGCTTTTGCAGAGAACAAGAAGCCTTCTGTCAACTCCTTCAGACATTAAGCACCCCCACAGCCAAAATGGAATGATACAAAAAATAATAATAATAATAATAATTATACTTTTATTTTTATTTTTCATAGTCGATCGGCTAATTTTGGTGACTACAAGTCAACTATACAAATCCTTAGTCGGGGACAGCCCTAATATTATATCATACATATTATTTATATTATTCAAATAGAACTCAAACATGTTCGGTTGTGATGTCACAGTATGATGTCACAGTATGATGTCATAATCAAACATTGTAGATTCTTCTAGAACATTTGTGTATCTGTTCAACAATTCTCTCAGAAGATCTCAGATCTCAGTAGACAAGTGAAGATATCACTTGTTGTTTCCGGCTACTTGTCTGTAAGCCAGTGTTAATTTTGGCAGCTATTTTCATTTTAGTTTTAGTCTTAGTCATGTGTCAAGTGCTCCTTTTTCGTTTTCATCATATTTAGTCATCTTCATTTATTTTTCGTTTAGTCATTTTTTTTTTTTTTTTTTTTTTTTATTTATTTGCACAAATCTTACAAATATTCAAAGATATCTTTCAACAGCATAATATGCAAATTCCAAGATTTTTTCTTTTTCTTTTTCGTATAGACATATAAAACATACAAAAGACTTATACAGACATACCAAAAACAGACATGGAAATTATAAAAAATACTTACAAAAAAAACATTACTATATGTGCATATATAACCAAGATGCATATACGTTAATGCATATACATACATAATACAATATAAAGTATAGGTACCATCAGGTCAGATCCCATTTTTCACCCTCATCATTGATAATACTGAAACCCCTCCTTAATCATTCATCCCCAGACCGTTCAGTCAGGTGTAGAAAACTGTCCCATACCTCAGCGAAGATATCCTCTCTTCCTGCGACTCTATATGTCACCCTTTCATATGATGCTGTCCGGAACATTAGTTCCATCCATTCTTTAAAAGTAATATCAACAGGCGGTTAGGTGGCCGAGCGGAGATTGCGTTCGTCACCAGCCCCGGAGCTGTGAGCTGGATTCGCCTGTTCGAATCCAGCTCACAGCTCCGGGGTTGTCACCAGCTTGGCTGGCCGTCTGCACTGATACAATTGGCTGTATCAGAGGGTGGGAGAAGCTGGCGGGGTGGGTCCGGGTCGTTGTAAACAGCGACTCCTACAGTTCGGTCGGGGCGCCTGATAAGCGCGGATTGGACGTGAGGGGGATAGTGTGGTCCTCCCACACGCTACGCCCTCTCAATGAGAATCCGCGCTGCCAGGTGAAAAGAAGCGGTGATTGGCTGGACGTGTGTCGGAGGAAGCACGTGGTAGCCTCCACTCTCCCAGATGATCTGACTGTGGGGGGTAAGTGCGCAGCGATCAGGAAGGGACTGGGAATTGGCATACGACTAACATTGGGATGGGAGAAAAATCGGAGGAAAAATGGAGGGGGAAAAAGACCAAAAAAAAAAAAAAATAATAATATCAACAGGTGATTTCCAATGTCGTAATGCAATTCTACATCCTGATATCATGGCCATTCTATACCACATTCCCCGGTATTTAGGCAGTTTAATCCCTTTCGGTACTATACCCAAAACACATGCCATTGGGGCGTTATTTATCTTCACATTCAGAACCTTACTTAGGAATATCACAATTTGATCCCACATTTTCCGGACCTTCTCACATTCGTATAGCATGTGTAGTAAAGTGCCTGTCTCCTTCTCACATCTCCAGCAGATGTCACTGTCCCTTAATTTCAGTCTGGCCAGTTTACTAGGCGTCCAATAGCTTCTGTTCAACACTTTGTAAAAAATAAGTTGTGATTGCGCCTCCCGAGAGAATTTACCCCATTAGGACACCAGCTTCTCCCACATTTCCTCAGTAATATCCTCACGTACATCGTTCTCCCAGCTCAACCTCAGACCCGCCAACTTGGGTGCATTGTATTCTCTTATAACATCATAGAATCTTGACGCACCGCCTTTCCTACGCCATCCTTTATAAAATATTTCTTGAATTGCAGTAATCGGGCCACACTTTGGCCCTCCCAATGATGACGATATACAATGTCTAATCTGTAGGAATTTATAGAAGTTTTTATTATCTATACCAAAATCCTCTTTAATATCCTCAAAAGGTAAAACCCCATCTTCCCCGGCTATATCACCTAGTACATGTATCCCCCTTTTAATCCAGTCGTCCCATATGACTGATTTCTTACCAATCTTTAGTTTTTTATTATACCATATAGAGGCTCTTGTAGTCAGATATGGGCTATCACCAGTCAGCCTGTGCGACTGATTCCAAGTTTCCCTGGCAAACGCCATTAGAGGGTTCTTAAGAGGTATAGGTGTGTCTGATTGTGTCAGGAAGGATTCCAGAGACGAGGGATACACCATTTCCTCCTCTATCTTGACCCAAGCAGGTGCCTCCTCAGTCGAGTGATTCAATTTGGAGAGCTGGGAGAGCGAGAACGCATAGTGATACCAGTCTAGCTTAGGCAGGGATAAGCCGCCATTTTCCTTTGCTGCATACATTTTGGCCCGACCAAATAGTGGCCTTTTGCCCCCCCACAAATATACATGAATGACTTTGTCATATTGTTTGAGTAACTGAGTCGGGAGAGTCAGCGGCAGCATATATAGGATATAATTTAATTTGGGAGCCAATATCATTTTTACTAAGTTTATCTTCCCAAGGAGGGACATATTCATCTTGGCCCAATTTTGGGTCAGAGCACTAACGTGTTCGATTATAGGGGCAATATTGGCTTGTACTATCTCTTTCAGACCTGGGATCAACTTTATTCCTAGGTATATCAACCCTGACGGCATCCACCTGTACTGCCATCCCCTCCTAATAGCAGGGGGACAGCACTTAGAGAGAGGCATTGCTTCTGATTTGCTCCAGTTGATTGTGTATCCAGAAATTTCGGAGAAGGACTCGATAACAGTTCCAATGACCCCAGCTGCTGTTTGGGGATTGCTGGACACCAATAAGATATCATCCGCATATAAAAATAGTTTATGTTCCACCTGTCCCGCTACTACCCCTTTGATGTCTTGATTAGTCCTTAGTGCGATAGCAAGTGGTTCAAGGAAAAGCGCGAACATTTGGGGAGAAAGCGGAGAGCCTTGCCTCGTCCCCCGTCCTAGAATAAAGGGCGAGGATACGATCCCGTTAGTCAAGACAGAGGCCATCGGATTTGTGTACAACAGCTTTACCCATCCAGTAAACGATGGTCCAAATCCGAAGCTCTCTAGCGTGTGAAATAAGAATGCAAATTCCACCTTATCAAAGGCCTTTTCGGCGTCCAATGAGAAGGCCACTGTAGGCTCTACATCATTCCTAACCTTCCACATTATGTGTAGGAGTCTGCGAATATTATCAGCTGAGTTTCTCCCCTTCACAAAACCCACTTGGTCTGAGTGTACCAAACTTGGTAGTACATCTTCTATTCTATTCGCTAGTATTTTTGCCAATACTTTTTCTTCCAAATTGCTCAGTGATATAGGCCTATAGTTCCCACAGTATTGAGGGTCTTTGCCCTTTTTCTGTAGTAACGTAATAGTGGCCGATCTCAGGCTAGTGGGCAAGCTCCCTTTTAACAGTGAATCTTGATATACTTTCAATAGTCTTGGAGAGATTATATCACTGAATTGTTTGTAGAAATCGGGAGTAAACCCATCGTCTCCTGGTGCTTTACCTAATTTAAGGCTGTTGATTGCCGCATGTATTTCCTCTATCGAGACCTCCCCCTCCATTGACTTTACTTGTTGTTTCGATAACGACGGTAATTCAATCTTGTTGAAGAACGCGTCCATTTTTACCTGATCCACCGCCGCCTGTGGGGTATATAAATCCTGGTAAAAGCACCTGAAAACATAATTAATTTCCTTTTTGTCCGTAATAATTTTGTCATTCTTATTACGAATTGAGGATATAATACTTTGATTTTGCATTTGTTTAACCCGATTTGCTAGTATTTTACCCGCTCTCTCCCCTTGTTCATAATATCTTTGGTTGGTCCTAAATAAAGCATAATCAGCCTTTTTTTGGTATATGTTGTTCAATTCATATTTGGATTTGTTCAAATTTCTCCACGTTTCTGGGTCTGGTCTCTGACTGTGCTGTTTCGAGAGTGCTTTAATTTCCTCGTCCAATGCTGTCATTTTTTGTTTCTCTGCCCTTTTTAGTATTGCACTGTATTGTATGAGTCGTCCTCTCATGTATGCTTTACATGTGTCCCACATTATGCCACTATCATCTATTGACCCTTCATTAAGTTCCCAGAATTCCTTAAATATAGTTATAATGTATGCACATGACACCTCATCATTCAACATTAGGTTATTGAATCGCCATCTCCGAGACCGTTGCCCCTCCTCTATGGATGTGATTACCAAATCAACCGGAGCATGATCAGATATTACAATGTTCCCTATCCTACTATCTGCTATTTGTTTTACCAGTGCGCTAGAGATCAGGAAATAGTCAATTCTAGAGTATGAGGCATGTGGGTGAGAGTAAAACGTGTAGTCTCTTTCCTGTGGGTTCAGAACCCTCCAAATATCAACTAGACCCAATTCCTCTACCAGTACACCGACCGCAAGTCTCCCTGCGTTGTCAGCGGTCCTGGGTTGAGATGACTTGTCCAGCAAGGTGTTTCCAACCAGGTTGAAGTCCCCCCCTATGATTACGTTGCTATTCCCTATCTTCCTAATCACCTCACATACTTCATGAAAAAAGTCTGAGGACGACACGTTGGGCGCATATATATTAGCTAATGTAGTTCTCTGTCCCTCCAAATCAGCATCCAATATAACCCATCTCCCCTCATCATGTGAGAAACTGTTGTGCACCTTAATGTCTATGTTTTTTCTCACTAATATTGCCACCCCCCTCTTCCTAGAAGAGAACGTACTATAGAATATTTGTCCCACCCAATCCCTCTTAAGCTTGGCCGACTCTTCCTCATTCAGGTGTGATTCTTGAATTAGTGCAATATCCGTCTTTTTTTGTTTCAAGAACGTCAGTATTTTTTTTCTCTTAATGGGATGATGACATCCGTCTATATTCCACGATACTATTTTAATCAGCCCCATATCCCTTGTAATGTATTTCCCCTGTGCATTCCTGCACGTAGTGCTTCTATGTCTGGGGCGCTATATCCCATATTCGTTTAGTCAGTTTTAGTCAACTAAATGTCTGAGCATTTTAGTCTTAGTCAGTTTTTGTCTCAATTTTGTCTTTTTTGTTTTAGTCTAGATTTAGTTGACGAAAACGGATGACATTTTTGTCTATTTTTAGTTAATGTACTAAAAAAATTTATATTATATAAATGATAAAACTTTTTTTTTCTTTTCTTTTTTTACAGCTACTGTTTTATAGATACTGTTTTTTAGTAATAACTAGAAAGTAATGGTATTTATTCAACAACAGGTGGTTGTATTAGTATTAGTATAATTAAATGACAACTATGCTCAACTATGCTTCACCCACGGAAAGGTTGTTGGCACATTGGTTCCACACGGACGTTACACATTGTTGCGCACTTCCTATCCAGTCGGCTCCGGTGGTTCAGTTAGCTCCTAGCAGAGGCACTGTTGTGATTTTTAATGCAAAATAAATATTCAACATTCTCCTTTGAGACTCCGCCTCAGACTCTTATCATTTGGCACTAAAAGCTAAACATTGTCACCGGTATGGCTGATTGTGTGCAGTTAGCCACATTAGCGTGAGCTAGCTTAGCCACTAGCTAACGCGATCTAGATGGAAATACAAACAATGTAACGTTACTGGTGACAAAGTTATTTACCTTGGAATACTCCTTTGCCAACTTGCTGTACTTTGCTTGCAGGTCTGCAGCTGGATTATGAATAGTCCCAACTTTAGCCAAGGTAACGTTAAGCTAAAACTAGCTTTTCAAATAGCTCCAGCTAATGCTAATAACACAGAGCTCCCGTCAGCCGTCACACTGTTCTGTCGGGATGATGGCATTAAGAAAAGTTATAATTAGTTTGTCTCGTCTTGTTTTAGTCAACAATATCAACATACATGAAGAGAAATTTCGTCCTGGTTTTTATAAATTACATTTTTGTGTCGTCAGTTGTGGTCAACGATATTTAATAAACTATTTAGTCTCGTTAGCGTCACATGGTATTCAATAACGTGACGTCACGTCTCGTTGTCGTCATGAAAAAAACCTTTGTTGATGAACATCTTTCGTCATCAATTTAGTCAACAAAATTAACATATACTGTAGATACAATTTAAAAATCCCCACATGGAAAAGGAAACAATGTCCTGTACAATCCTTAATGAACTGCGTCTGGAGGGAAGGTTCTGTGATGTGGTTATTAAAGGGGAACTATCTTATAAATGGCCTTTTTGAGTGTTTAGCATTGTTTCCTAGCTATGTGAACTTATATTAATATGATCTATGTCTCAAAATTCTCATATTGGCGCATTCTTCCAATTCTCCTCTCACAATATTCACCCTCACTGAACTGAGTCATTTGAAAATGTGCCCTATATGTGATGTCATAAAGACACCGCTGCATGTTAATGTTCAGGCGGGGCCGGCCCGGCGCAGTGGTTTAGGAGCCCAGGCTCAAAACAGCTCGAGATCTTGAGGTAGAAAAATGCTGTTTTTGAGGACTTGATTAGAAATACAAAACAATGAATAAAAAAAATATATATATTACAGAGGTGTTCCATAGACTCACAGGAATTGTGTAAAAGTGCCCAAATAGTGAAAGAAATAGTAAAATAGTTCCCCTTTAAAGTCAACAGCACTGAGTTTAATGCCCACAAGGCAATCCTGTGTGGCTGCAGCGCCTATTTCAGGTAAGTTTAGCTTGGTTCAGGTTAGCTTGGTTCAGGTTAGCTTGGTTAGTAAAAAGATACTATACTGTAATTAATTATTATCTTTATTTTATCGTCTTATCTTTCTTTATTTCTATTATTTTTACTTAAATATTT
This sequence comes from Notolepis coatsorum, assembly GCF_963971535.1. Taxonomy (NCBI): domain Eukaryota; kingdom Metazoa; phylum Chordata; class Actinopteri; order Aulopiformes; family Paralepididae; genus Notolepis; species Notolepis coatsorum. The sequence goes on from NC_140180.1 coordinate 90,365,162, forward strand.
TATTATCATTGTTATCATTGTTTTATGTATTTTTTTAAATACTTTTTTTTGTTCTTTTTTAATGTCTTATTTTAGTGTTATTACATTTGTTTTATTGTTTACTATCTAATTAAGCTATTTTATTATTTTAACTATTTATTATTTTATTTGTAATTATTTTATTGTCTTATGTTATTGTCTTACTGTTTGTCTTATTTAGCTACTGTTGTGAAGGGCCAGATTAAAGTTGAGAATCTACATTTATTGTTTTATATACTTTGTATATTATTTATATATACACGGTATATCCCTTTACCTACGTTCAAACCAGAGTAATATTCGCTCTCCTTATTGGATAGCGCCCTAGGCTCCAGGCAGTCTCACACTCAGACAGGTGCAAGGGGCGAGTTTGGGGCATGTCAGAACATGCCTTTGGCAGTGTATTGATTCAGGACCAAAGTGGTTAGGTTTGGAACTAGATAATCACTTAAGTATAAATACGCCGCAGGTGTGCCCAGCAGTAGTTCATTCAGTTCGTCTAAAGCAGCAGTGTGACAAGTTCGGTAACATTGAAGTGAGCAACCGTGCGTTTAGAACATGTGCGAATAGAATAGTAAAAGTGTCAGAGTTTAGTGAAGTAACGTCAAGTTCGACCTAGTTTAATGTGAAGTATAGTACACAGGAGAATCGGTGTCGGCGATTGCAGAACCATTACTGGTTGGATTATATTGATTTGGAACGTGGTACCCGGAGAAGAGCATCGTTGATTTCCACTATCGTTTGGGATTCAACCTCGTGAGGATTACAACTCGGGTCGGCCTCGTGGACGGGGCTGGCTAGCTGTCATCAATGCTGTCGAGCATCTGGATTACAATTATTACTTTGCTGCTGATCAAGGGAGTTTACAAGGACCGACTCCTGTACCTGGAGTCTCTTTATTCCTCATTGAATCAGACGGAGTACCCGAACATTCCTCTACCCTCCAGGCCTTACACCCCCGGAGGGAACCCATTGTCTCAGTCGGTACCAGTGTTGCCCTATATAGTTGCTACTATACGACAGGTGGTGTCAACTTAGACCCATCGTAGGATTCCTGCTATTCTTAGTGACTCATGCTATTGACTGACTTTACGCATATTCTTCGCCATACAAGCGCGACCCTAATTCTCATTCTGTAACCTAACGTTGCCTAATAATAATAAATTACCCTCAAATACTATTTCTTTGTCAATGCCGTATTCTTGCGGGTGTTCACCATCTATATTTGATGTACTGTCTGGCCAGTAATTAAAGTACATAACTAGCAGTGGTTTAATCTATCACAATCTTTAATACAGTCAGGGTTTTGTAACCCCTCAGTTACAATTGGTCCTTCAAGCCGGAGGGTATCAGTGTAATATTTAATATAATATTAATATTGACATGGCCAGCGGTGAACACTCTCCAAGCGGCTCCCCCAAGCTAGAACGCCTGCAGCGCAAACGTCAGCTACCTTCATATCTGGAGGACTTCGCTTTCGTTTTACCCCCTAGCTTATCTAAACAGACGTTAAATACGAATACAACGGATAGTTTAAGCATGCCCACTCCTATCGACTTGGCGGCCCCGCCAGTAGAGACCCCAGAGGGTTCAAACAAAACTGACTTAGCTCACGGGGGGACCAAGCGGGACATGACGTGACTATACCTCCAGACAGCGTCACCGGTATAGACCCCGGAGCGCTCCAGGATAAAGAAAGCGCTCCAGGGATAGACCCCGGTGCACAACCAACCCAAGAGCGCGCACCCGAGACAGACCTCGGCGCGCAACCAAGAGAAGAGTACCGCGCTCAGGGGATAGACCTCGGAGCGCGCCAGGAGAACAGGTCTCCACCAAGCCCTGTCTGCGCCCGATCACCTCCGTCAGTGTCATCCCCCAGCGAGGCGGACCAGAGACTGGCGCAAGCCTTGATCGCCACGCTGACAGCTTCAACCGAAAGAGACCGACTCCAGGGTGAGCGCGACCATCTCCAAGCACAGACGCTTAGTGAGCGCGAACACTCTGCAGCGGAACGAGAGCGCCTCCACGCGCAACTCCAAGCACAAGCCCTTAGTGAGCGCGAACACTCTGCAGTGGAACGAGAACGCATCCGACTAGAAGAGAGTCGCCTCCAGGCTGACGCAGCGATGACCATCAGACTGGAAGAGAGGCGCCTCCAGGCTGAAGAAACCATTCAGCGAGACCGTACCAATGCACAGCACGAGGCGGAACGAGACCGCGCCAATGCACAGCGCGACGCCGCCAATGCACAGCGCGAAGCGGAGCGGGACCGCCTGCAGGCGCAGATGATAGAACAATTGATCCAGAGGGCTACCCCCCACTCCTCCACACGGAGCTCCCGGAGATCATCACGACACGGGTCGAGGGCACCTTCCCCTCCCCGACACATCTACACGGGACCCAGCCAGCAGGAAGAACCTGCCTACGTCGCCGAGCCCCCTCCGCAACCAGTCTACACGGGACCCAGCCAGCAGGAAGAACCTGCCTACGTCGCCGAGCCCCTCCCCGACCGGTCTATACGGGACCCAGCCAACGGGAAGATCCCGCCTACGTCGCCGAGAAACTAACTAGAAGACTCCAGAACCTAGCGGAGGAAGAGGAGGGATATCAAGCCCACCAGCACGAACCTACTTTGGACCAGGAGGCCCAGTACAGCCCCGACCTCAGCCCCGAGTCACTGCGCTACAAACCCCCGACCCAAACCAAGGTTGAGTTTAATACACAGCCAGCACCGAGGAGCAGCACCTGGGGGCCCGGCCTCTGGTACCCACCCAGCACTAACCCACGACCCCACGTACGGGGAGACTCGCCCAGGAGGCCTCTCCCCCTACGCTCATCGGTGTCCCAGCCATCCATGGCATCTTACCTTGGCGCACCGACGTTCCCAGACTTTACGCGCGAGGACAGAGCACAGTACACGGAATTACGCATGTGTTTGGAGACTATGATGTCCGATGTCCACGACGAGTCGTACAAATATGCCATCCTCCTCAAGCATCTCAAGGTGCCCAGAGCGCATAACATAGCGCTGGCATATTCCAACTCAAGCACCCCATACTCCGCGGCTCTGGTGGCCCTCGACCAGCGTTATGGACGCATATGGGATTACGTGATCCAAGAAATACGAGATATCGACCGCCTCCCCCCAGCCAAAGACAATAGAGCACTAGATGACCTCTCCATCAAGGTACAATCCCTCGTGGGGATGCTGGGGTCACAAAAGGAGAAGGGGAGACATGAACTGTATGCAAATTCTAACGTGGAGCGGATACTGGAGAAGCTCCCTCCAGCCCGTCAAGAGCATTTTCGGCGGCAGAGAGACCACAGTGACCCCAACGGCCCAGAACCATCCCTCCTAGACCTAGCTGATTTCCTCGCCAGGGAGGTCAGCAGTCTACGACTGGACACATTCGTGTGGAGTGACTCTAGCCCTAGAGATGGACCGCGGAGGTTCAATGACAACCGCCGGTCCGTGACAGTTATGCACCAAGCCGAGGTTGAGCCACGGCAGACGAGCCACAACACCCACGTCAAGGAGAAGTGGAAGGCTGTCTGTCAGTACTGTGAAAATGAACATTGGCTGTCTCAATGTGACACCTTCAAGAGGCTGACCGCTGATGAGGTGAGTCAGTGGATCAAAGTAAACCGCCGCTGCTTCCGCTGCGCACGCAGCCATATGGCAGCTGAGTGCCGCCTAAAGAAAAGATGCAGCAAGTGCGACGGCGCCCACCTGGAGGTCCTGCACGACAGCAACAAGCGTCCACCAGGACAACCAAGTAGGCCCGTCACGGTGATGTATCAGGCCGAGGCGGTGTCACCACAGACCAGTCCTGAAACCACCCCCTGGTGTCCCGACTGTCGCAGCAGACACAGGGACCCACAGTGCCACCCGTACTACCCCGAGTCGGTGCCACCACCGCCGAGTTACAACTCCCCCGCCAGAGAGGAATGGGAGATCGTCTGTACTTACTGCGACGGCGGACACTGGCTGGCACAGTGCGACGAATACAAGACACTGAACCCCGTCCAAATTGATCAGTGGCGTGAGGCGGACCAGGCGGGCGCCGCTCACCGCGCATCACTGTGCGGGGCCCACCAGCGAAGATTAGCCAAACAAGGCAACCGACCAACAGGAGTGCTCCACATAGACCCCAAGCATAGCGGGACCCCCCGAGTGCTCATCAAAGTGGTCAGAGTGCTCCTGAGCTACGAGGACAAGGTCATGGACACTTACGCCGTCCTAGATGATGGGTCTGAAAAGACTCTCCTCTTCGCTTCCGCCGCAGCCCAGTTGGGCCTGCGGGGTAACAAAGAAACAATGACAATCCGTACTATTCAGCGAGACCTGAAAACCATAAAGGGCAAGAACGTCTCATTCAAAATAGCAGCGGTCGGGCAGCCCGAGAAGCGGTACAGCATCACTAAAGCATTTACAGGCCATGACATAGGTCTGTCAAGCTACAACTACCCCATCCCACAGCTGATGGCGAAGTACGAGCACCTACGCAGACTACCTATACCGCTTATCGACGACGCCACACCGACCCTGCTCATAGGCTCCGACCACGCGGACCTCCTTGTCCCAATCGAGGCGGCCCACATCGGACCTAAAGGATGCCCAGTCGCGGTTCAGACCCGACTGGGGTGGACGCTCCAGGGCCCCCTCTACGGACTTGACAGTCAACCCACGTCTACACGCTGCCTGCACACAAAGGTGAGCGACACCGGCCACTCTCTCGTACAGCCCGTTGAGAGGCTATTGACATTAGACGAGAAGCCTGTGAGAGAACCGTGGGCTCAAGAAGAGGGAGTTCCGAACTCCACCCCCCTCAGCTGCGCTCCAAGCGACGTAGCTGACCTCGAACCCAGCACCCCAAACGACTTCTTGATGGGGCGGCCGGAACCAGCCCCTCCTCAGACGGGGTACAGACCGAACAAGAGGAACAGACGGAGGATGTGGAGACACAGCCAAGCACAGATCAACCAGTCTCAGGCCCGCTTCCTCATAAGCTCCCTACCATCCCTTCCAGCCCGTCAGAAGCGGGTCAAGGACAGGGACAACTTAAAAGTGGACACAGTCGTTATGATCATAGACCAGTCACTACCCCGAGCTATGTGGCCGGCCGGCCGCGTAAGCAAAGTGATCACTGGTGCCGACGGGAAGGTCAGAGCGGCAGAAGTTATTGTCCAGGGGCGGACTTACACCCGACCCGTGGCGAGGCTGATAGAGTTGCCAGAGCTCCCTGACTCCCCTGATGATGACCATGACCCACTGACTTTGTAGATTACCCTACTCCCCACAACAGACATTGAGCAGTTGACTGGACTATTAATCTGTCTCCCTTAACTAATTAGGTGCGGACTAATTAGGAGGCGGCTGTTGTGAAGGGCCAGATTAAAGTTGAGAATCTACATTTATTGTTTTATATACTTTGTATATTATTTATATATACACGGTATATCCCTTTACCTACGTTCAAACCAGAGTAATATTCGCTCTCCTTATTGGATAGCGCCCTAGGCTCCAGGCAGTCTCGCACTCAGACAGGTGCAAGAGGCGAGTTTGGGGCATGTCAGAACATGCCTTTGGCAGTGTATTGATTCAGGACCAAAGTGGTTAGGTTTGGAACTAGATAATCACTTAAGTATAAATACGGCGCAGGTGTGCCCAGCAGTAGTTCATTCAGTTCGTCTAAAGCAGCAGTGTGACAAGTTCGGTAACATTGAAGTGAGCAACCGTGCGTTTAGAACATGTGCGAATAGAATAGTAAAAGTGTCAGAGTTTAGTGAAGTAACGTCAAGTTCGACCTAGTTTAATGTGAAGTATAGTACACAGGAGAATCGGCGTCGGCGATTGCAGAACCATTACTGGTTGGATTATATTGATTTGGAACGTGGTACCCGGAGAAGAGCATCGTTGATTTCCACTATCGTTTGGGATTCAACCTCGTGAGGATTACAACTCGGGTCGGCCTCGTGGACGGGGCTGGCTAGCTGTCATCAATGCTGTCGAGCATCTGGATTACAATTATTACTTTGCTGCTGATCAAGGGAGTTTACAAGGACCGACTCCTGTACCTGGAGTCTCTTTATTCCTCATTGAATCAGACGGAGTACCCGAACATTCCTCTACCCTCCAGGCCTTACACCCCCGGAGGGAACCCATTGTCTCAGTCGGTACCAGTGTTGCCCTATATAGTTGCTACTATACGACAGGTGGTGTCAACTTAGACCCATCGTAGGATTCCTGCTATTCTTAGTGACTCATGCTATTGACTGACTTTACGCATATTCTTCGCCATACAAGCGCGACCCTAATTCTCATTCTGTAACCTAACGTTGCCTAATAATAATAAATTACCCTCAAATACTATTTCTTTGTCAATGCCGTATTCTTGCTGGTGTTCACCATCTATATTTGATGTACTGTCTGGCCAGTAATTAAAGTACATAACTAGCAGTGGTTTAATCTATCACAATCTTTAATACAGTCAGGGTTTTGTAACCCCTCAGTTACAGCTACTTTTACTATTTTATCTAGTTGTTTTATTACCGTTTTTATCATTTTAATGTCTTATAATTTCCATCCTTTTGGAGTGATTGTAATCATTTTCTTATTTTTTTTTGTCCTTTTCTTAAATTTTTAGTGTAAAGCACTTTGAGCTGCAATCTGTATGAATGGTGCTATATAAATAACGTTATTAATTTACATTTATTTTAATTTAAATAAAAAATATATATTTTAAGACTTCTAAAGAATGTCATGTTTTTAGACATAATATCTATATTATTCAAATGGGAGCTAAATATATTATACTTTATTATTATATTACATTATATTATAATATATAACATTTAGGGATGCTCGATATTGGCTTTTTTACCGATACCGATATACCGATATTGTCCAACTCTTAATTTCCGATACCGATATCAACCGATATCAACCAATACCGATATATGCAGGGTTTCCCCCCCCCCCCCACCCCCCAAAATGGAATAATTTCAGGTAATTAACATTACATATCTCTTGTTGTGGAATTAACACAACATTATGCATACTTTTGACAATAAATAAAAATCAGAGTTTGTTCTTACTTGCTTGCCTGGGTAAATAAAGGTTATAGAAATGTAAAAAAAAAGAGATTTCTTTTATTTTTTGAATTTTTTTGAAAACCAATACCGATATTTTCCGATATCACATTTTAATGCCGATATCGGCCGATAATATCGGTAGGCCGATAATATCGGACATCCCTAATAATATTACATTATATTATATTATATAGGGCTGACCCCGATTAGTCGAATAGTCGACTAATCGATCGAAAGGAGCCGTAGTCGACTGCCAACGTCTTAGTCGAATGCAAAACAAATAAATAATAATTATAATAATTATTATTATTATTTTTTTATCATTCTTTCCAAAAGAAAAGAGGCATAGAAGTGTGGCTAACGCTAATGGTACGCATACCAGAGGCTAACTGCCTAAGAAAACGGGCACAGAGGCACTGAAAGAGGATTTCACCTGTCTAATGAACACACTAGACTAGACAAATATCAAGATGTATCCATCAGTGGACCAATTGGTTGCTTTCACAGGGAACAAGAAGCCTTCTGTCGACTCCTTCAGACATTAAGCACCCCCACAGCCAAAATGGAATGATACAAAAAAATAATAATAATAATAATAATAATTAATTATACTTTAATTTCTTTTGTCGACTATCGGCTAATTTTGGTGACTACAAGTCAACTATACAAATCCTTAGTCGGGGACAGCCCTAATATTATATCATACATATTATGTATATTATTCAAATAGAACTCAAACATGTTCGGTTGTGATGTCACAGTATGATGTCACAGTATGATGTCACAGTATGATGTCACAGTATGATGTCATAATCAAACATTGTAGATTCTTCTAGAACATTTGTGTATCTGGTCAACAATTCTCTCAGAAGATCTCAGATCTCAGTAGACAAGTGAAGATATCACTTGTTGTTTCCGGCTACTTGTCTGTAATCTTGAATATATACTGTAGATAAAATATAAAAATCCCCACATGGAAAAGGAAACAATGTCCTGTACAATCCTTAATGAACTGCGTCTGGAGGGAAGGTTCTGTGATGTGGTTATTAAAGTCAACAGCACTGAGTTTAATGCCCACAAGGCAATCCTGTGTGGCTGCAGCGCCTATTTCAGGTAAGTTTAGCTTGGTTCAGGTTAGCTTGGTTCAGGTTAGCTTGGTTAGTAAAAAGATACTATACTGTAATTAATTATTATCTTTATTTTATTGTCTTATTTTTCTTTATTTCTATTATTTTTACTTAAATATTTTATTATCATTGTTATCATTGTTTTATGTATTTTTTTAAATACTTTTTTTGTTCTTTTTTAATGTCTTATTTTAGTGTTATTACATTTTTATTATTGTTTACTATCTAATTAAGCTATTTTATTATTTTAACTATTTATTATTTTATTTGTAATTATTTTATTGTCTTATGCTATTATCTTACTGTTTGTCTTATTTAGCTATTTTTACTATTTTATCTAGTTGTTTTATTACCATTTTTATCATTTTAATGTCTTATAATTTCCATCCTTATGGAGTGATTGTAATTATTTTCTTATTTTTTTTATCCTTTTCTTAAATTTTTAGTGTAAAGCACTTTGAGCTGCAATCTGTATGAATGGTGCTATATAAATAACGTTATTAATTTACATTTATTTTAATTTAAATTAAAAATATATATTTTAAGACTTCTAAAGAATGTCATGTTTTTAGACATAATATCTATATTATTTAAATGGGAGCTAAATATATTATACTTTATTATTATATTACATTATATTATAATATATAACATTTAGGGATGCTCGATATTGGCTTTTTTACCGATACCGATATACCGATATTGTCCAACTCTTAATTTCCGATACCGATATCAACCGATATCAACCGATACCGATATATGCAGGGTTCCCCCCCCCCCCCAAAATGGAATAATTTCAGGTAATTAACATTACATATCTCTTGTTGTGGAATTAACACAACATTATGCATACTTTTGACAATAAATAAAAATCAGAATTTGTTCTTACTTGCTTGCCTGGGTAAATAAAGGTTATAGAAATGTAAAAAAAAGAGATTTTTTTTTCTTTTTGAAAACCGATACAGATATTTTCCGATATCACATTTTAATGCCGATATCGGCCGATAATATCGGACATCCCTAATAACATTACATTATATTATATAGGGCTGACCCCGATTAGTCGAATAGTCGACTAATCGATCGAAAGGAGCCGTAGTCGACTGCCAACGTCTTAGTCGAATGCAAAACAAATAAATAATAATTATAATAATAATTATTATTATTTTTGTATCATTCTTTCCAAAAGAAAAGAGGCCTAGAAGTGTGGCTAACGCTAATGGTACGCATATCAGAGGCTAACTGCCTAAGAAAACGGGCACAGAGGCACTGAAAGAGGATTTCACCCATCTAATGAACACACTAGACTAGACAAATATCAAGATGTATCCATCAGTGGACCAATTGGTTGCTTTCGCAGAGAACAAAAAGCCTTCCGTCGACTCCTTCAGACATTCAGCACCCCCACAGCCAAAATGGAATGATACAAAAAAATTATAATAATAATAATATTTTTTTTTGATCCACTTTTTCTCCCATTTTTCTATATTTTCTCCCATCCCAATTTCGTATCATCCAATTCAACCCTCCCCTGTCACGAACGCTGTTTCTTGCCTCCCACAAGCCATCTGCAATGTGGACTAAGTCATACATAGCACAAGTCCCCTCCGGTACTTGAGGTAACAGCAGTCGCATCTTTTCACCTGCGCAGCTCGATCTCTCAGTGGCGAGGAATAACGCGTGGGAGGCTCACGCTGCCCCCGACACTTCCTGATTCTACTGCGCAGGCGCACCAACCGACCTGTCCACACCGCCCGATCCCCACCCATCAGTTTCCCACCCCCTAATACGGCCAATGTGTATTAGTATGAACGACCAGCTAAACTGAAAGCAATGTGGAGCGCTGGGCTCGAACAGGCGAGCCCAGCGTCTCTGCATTCGTGGTGAGCGCCTTGCCCACTATGCCACGTAGCCGCCCAATAATAATAATAATTATACTTTTATTTTTATTTTTCATAGTCTAATAGTCGACTATCGGCTAATTCTGGTGACTACAAGTCAACTATACAAATCCTTAGTCGGGGACAGCCCTAATATTATATCATACATATTATTTATATTATTCAAATAGAACTCAAACATGTTCGGTTGTGATGTCACAGTATGATGTCACAGTATGATGTCACAGTATGATGTCACAGTATGATGTCATAATCAAACATTGTAGATTCTTCTAGAACATTTGTGTATCTGTTCAACAATTCTCTCAGAAGATCTCAGATCTCAGTAGACAAGTGAAGATATCACTTGTTGTTTCCGGCAACTTGTCTGTAAGCTTGAATATATACTGTAGATACAATTTTAAAATCCCCACATGGAAAAGGAAACAATGTCCTGTACAATCCTTAATGAACTGCGTCTGGAGGGAAGGTTCTGTGATGTGGTTATTAAAGTCAACAGCACTGAGTTTAATGCCCACAAGGCAATCATGTGTGGCTGCAGCGCCTATTTCAGGTAAGTTTAGCTTGGTTCAGGTTAGCTTGGTTCAGGTTAGCTTGGTTAGTAAAAAGATACTATACTGTAATTAATTATTATCTTTATTTTATTGTCTTATTTTTCTTTATTTATATTATTTTTACTTAAATATTTTATTATCATTGTTATCATTGTTTTATGTATTTTTTTTTAATAATTTTTTTTGTTCTTTTTTAATGTCTTATTTTAGTGTTATTACATTTTTTCTTATTGTTTACTATCTAATTTAGCTATTTTATTATTTTAACTATTTATTATTTTATTTGTAATTATTTTTATTGTCTTATGTTATTGTCTTACTGTTTGTCTTATTTAGCTATTTTTACTATCTTATCTAGTTGTTTTATTACCGTTTTTATCATTTTAATGTCTTATAATTTCCATCCTTATGGAGTGATTGTAATTATTTTCTTATTTTTTTTATCCTTTTCTTTCGTTTTTAGTGTAAAGCACTTTGAGCTGCAATCTGTATGAATGGTGCTATATAAATAACATTATTATTTGACATTTATTTGAATTTAAATTAAAAATATATATTTTAAGACTTCTAAAGAATGTCATGTTTTTAGACATAATATCTATATTATTCAAATGGGAGCTAAATATATTATACTTTATTATTATATTACATTATATTATCATATATAACATTACATTATATTATATAGGGCTGACCCCGATTAGTTGAATAGTCAACTAATCGATCGAAAGGAGCCGTAGTCGACTGCCAATGTCTTAGTCGAATGCAAAAAAACCCTATACTGTACTTCTCCTGTAGAAAGATACTATACTGTACTTCTACTGTAGAAAGATATTATACTTCTACTGTGCTAAGACCCTATACTTCACCTGTGACTTGTCTTAACCCTTTGAGTGCCACAGACGTGTTATGTCGTTATTTCATGCCCCCCGTTGAGTGCCGACGACGCTAATTGTCGTTTTTTTTCATTTATTAGCGATCTGAATTCATATTTCATCAAACGAGTCTCCCGTTGGTACAGCAGCCCTTCTAGGAGCTCCGATGGGAAAACCTGTTGAGTGCCGACGACGCTAATTGTCGTTTTTTTTTAAATTTATTAGCGATCTGAATTCATATTTCATCAAACGAGTCTCCCGTTGGTACAGCAGCCCTTCTAGGAGCTCCGATGGGAAAATACCGCCCCCTATCGTCTATACCTGTGTAACTGCAGGCCATTCGATTAGACTGGTGGATGTGTGGGGGGGGGAGCCTACTGGCTGGCCAGCCGTCTGATGAAGAGGGAAGTGATCGCGAGATGGAAATCAGCCTGGAATATATATTTACAGCAGCCAATAATCAATCAATAAACGTGATCGATATTTGGAATGGCGATCAGGAATTGGAATAATCTTTTTGGAGAACATCTGATCTAAGGTAAGGAGTCTATGTTACCAGTTTTAAGAGAATCAGAGCTGTTTTCACTGAGATAACAGCGTGTCCCGTATGTGTGTGTGTGTGTGTGTGTGTGTGTGTGTGTGTGTGTGTGTGTGTGTGTGTGCTGTTGAGGAAATAAGAGAATCGATTTCTCAGCTTGCTTCTATAGCGTGCATAAGTACACATATACTATCGATAATCTAGCGTTTATTTGAAAACGATTCATAAATAGGCCGACAAATGACAACGTGTCTAGTGTATTTGAGAATATTCCAATAAATGCCGTTTATGACGGAATCTTTCTATTTTCCTGAAATTTTCGAGAAAACGATAGCTTTTCGAAATGCTATAAAAAGGATATGAACCGATTAAAAAACAATCCGTTTCGACAATGTTGACTGCAAACAAGTCATTGATAAGCGACGGGCAGATTAGACACATAGCCATAATTTAAAACATAGATTATGCGTTTTTAACGCTATCATTGAAGTGGGTACTGGCATTCAACGGGGTTTCCAATGTTAAATGGCCGGCACTGAAAGATTCCAGAGCTATTGCTCTAACCTCAGTTTTAATGAAATGTTTAGAACGGCTAGTGCTGAATTATATAAAAGGTCAGATTCCTACCTGTCTTGATCCCTGGTAGTTTGCCTACAAGAAAAATAGATCAGTAGATGATGCTATTTCCTTAGCTCTTAATCCTGTGTATGAACACTTAGATAAGAAAAACTCCTATGTTAGAATACTTTTTATCGATTATAGCTCTGCTTTTAATATGCTTATTCCATCTAATCTGATCCAAAAACGTCAGTGTCTGGGTCTATGTGACGCTATCTGTGAATGGATTCTTAGCTTTTTAATTTTGAGACCTCAAAGAGTCAGGATTGGAAACAATATGTCTGATGAACTTGTTTTAAGTACTGGTTCTCCACAAGGCTGCATTCTCAGCCCTTTACTGTTCTCTCTCTGCACTCATGACTGTACTGCTTCCTATGATAACAATCTGATAGTAAAGTATGCTGAAGTGATGATACCACGGTCATTGGGCGTATAAACTCAAATGACGAGTCATTTTACAGATCAGAGGTGCAGAACCTAGTAAGGTGAAGTGAGACCAATAACCTCACCCTGAATGCTTCCAAAACGAAGGAGCTAGTCATCGATTTTAGCAAGGTATCCCATCTCTCAATTACCATAAATGGCTCAGAGGTGGAGATGGTGAGCAGTTTAAAATTTCTTGGGGTCACTATTTCAAATGACCTGAGCTGGCACTCCAATACCAGAACCATTGTTAAAAAGTCCCAGCAACGTCTTTTCTTTCTCAGGAAACTGAAAGAGTTCACAAATAACAGGGTGATTCTACACAACTTCTATCGCTGTGTGATCGAGAGCATTCTTACTTCCTCCTGTACTATATGGTTTGGTAACATCACAGACCAGGAGAAGAAATCTCTGAACAGAATTGTGCGTCTCGCACGCAAGACAATCAGGCTTAGCCTGCCAGCTCTAGAAGAGATCTATGGTGCCAGGCTGCTTTCCCGTGCCTCTGGCATTATCAACGACCCCTCTGGTCACCCAGCTGCAGGCCTCTTTGTCCTCCTCCCCTCGGGCAGACGTTACCGCTCTATCACATGCTCTACCTCTCGGTTTACTAAGAGCTTCTTCCCCAGTGCTGTGCGCAGCCTGAATGACTCCAAAGGCTAGTTTTGTATTTTATCCTATTTTGTTTCTGTGTGTTTATTAGTGTTATTAGTCAGGTTTGTGGAAGTGCTGTTTTTGTGTGTCTGTGCATCATGCACTTTGATTATATGCACTTTTACTGTAATTTGTGCCTCTATGCACTATGCACTTAACTATATGCACTTTCAGGGGATGTTGATATCAATTTTAGCATTTGTCCTTTTATACTGTCTGTGTTTTTACATATTTTTCCTGTACTGTTTCTACTCTGCTGTATTGGATTAGTTGTAGACACACATTGTTTGCTCTGTACCTGTATTCCAATGTGGATCCGTCCATACATGGCAAATGAAATCTTTGACTTCTACAGTGAAAATATATTAGTACACAGGACAGAATGTTGCTTAATGTTTACTCATCAGATATCTCTATACTCTGAGTCCCACAGAAACCTCTTTACTCGAATGGAGTGGAGCGACTCAGAGAACCCAGTCTACAGTATCCCTGGGGTGTCCCCGGGTATGATGCAGCTCATCATAGAGTACGCCTACACACACTTTGTGCCGGTGACAGCAGAGAACGTGAAAGACCTTCTGGTGGCTGCAGACCAGCTTCTCGTCACTGGCATAGTAGCAGCATGCTCTGACTTCCTAGAGGGCCAGCTGTCTCTGGAAAACTGTGTCGGCATCTGGAGGTTTGCGGCCATCTACTACTGCCTTGACCTGAGGCGCAAGGCCTATATCTTCATTGTGTGCCACTTTGAGGAGATGTTACACGTCTCACAGGAGTTTGTGGAGCTGTCCCTGCAGCAACTGGTGGACATCATCGAGAGGGATGACCTGAACGTGAAGAACGAGGAGACGGTGTTCGAGGCCGTCCTCCGTTGGATCGACCACTCCCGTGAGGAGCGTAAAACAGACATCCATTTGCTGCTGCCCAAGGTAACTAATTGTATTACTGTGCATTGCATTAAAACAACACTAGGTTCCCTAGTACAGTGGTTCTCAAACATTTGGGTCCAAACTTCCCTAGCAACAGAATTCTAGTGAAACCGTCTACAACCGCTGTCTAAGTTGTACCAGCTGTCTGCTTGTCTCTTCCCAGGTTCGCATGGGCTTGATGAGGCCTGACTACTTGGGGAACAACGTCCTAAAGAACCCTGTGGTGAGGGACAGCCATGACTGCAGGGCCCTCATCCTCAGCGTCCTGAACCCCCCTGGCTCCGACAGGCTCCCAAACCCCCTGACCCGCCCACGCCTGCCCCAGGAGGTCCTATTGGCCATCGGAGGCTATAGTGGCCGCAGCGTGACCAATGGCATGGAAGCTTACGATATCCGAGCCGGTGGATGGATGCACGTGATGGTTGAGGCGGAGAGTCCCCGGGCCGGCCACGGCACCGCTTATCTCCACGGTCTGGTCTACTGCGTCGGCGGCAAGAACGGTGTAGAGTATTTCAGCAGTGTGCGCAGGTTCAACCCCGTCACTCGCAGCTGGAGGCAGGCGGCTCCCATGCACTCACGCCGTGGTTACGTCAGCGTGGTCGCATTGGATGGCTGTATCTACGCCATGGGAGGGTTCGACGGACACATGCAAGTGAACACCGCCGAGCGATACGAGCCTGAAACCAACCAGTGGACAGTGATTTCACCCATGCTGGAGCGCAGGAGCAATGCCGGAGCCGCAGCCCTCCATGGCAAGGTGGGTGGAACTGAGGAACACAAGGTGGTAGATGAACCCAAGGAACGTTAGATCAGAAATCAGAAATGTCTTTATTGCCAAGTAAACTTGCACATACAAAAAAAATTGTCTTGGTCCTTTGGTGCATCAACATTAACAGACAATTAAAGTACAATGAAATAAAATGGAATATATAAACTAAATTAGAATATTCTTTCTTATTACAGGTTTACATCTGTGGTGGTGACCACGGGGCGGAGGGTCTGCTCACAGCTGAGTGCTACAGCCCAGACACCGACCAGTGGACTCTGATCGCCCCCATGAGCAGCAGGCGTTGTGGAGCGGGGGTCGCTGCGTACGGAGGACAAGTCTATGTGGTGGGTGCACATGGAGACAAATGCTTTATACTAGATATTTGTATAGATATGTATCATTTGACTTGCAATGCTGCTGTGATGCCCTCATTTCCCTAAGTGGATTAATACAGTGTCTGCCTGCCTGCCTGCCTTAACCACATACTAAAACATTCCTCTCATGTGTCCTGTCCTCAGGTGGGAGGGTTTGACGGTGACCACAGCCTGCGTAGCGCGGAGGCCTACAGCCCCTTGACTGATTCCTGGCGTGCCCTGCCCACCATGCTCACCCCCCGCAGCAACTTTGGCATCGGGGTGCTGGACGACCTGCTCTTCGTGGCCGGAGGCTACAATGACTTCACCACCATCTCCAACGTGGAGCGCTACGACCAGAGCAGCGACAGGTGGACTGTAGCCGAGGACATGGATATCCAGCGCGGTCGCCTAAGCTGCTGCATAATGCATGGCCTGCCTAATATGAGCCAGTACGCCACTCCCCGTGGCGGCCTGCAGTGACCCCTGAAGGAGAAGGAGGAGGCAGCGGGAGGATCCATCTAAGAACTGTAGTATAATTTGGCTGTTAAATTATACATATTAACTCCCAATTTTGGAATTCAGGAGGAAGGTTTTAGATTAAATCCTCTGGTGATTTTAAAGGGGAACTATTTTACTATTTCTTTCACTATTTGGGCACTTTTACACAATTCCTGTGAGTTTATGGAACACCGCTGTAATTATATATTTTTTTAATTCATTGTTTTGTATTTCTAATCAAGTCCTCAAAAACAGCATTTTTCTACCTCAAGATCTCGAGCCGTTTTGAGGCTGGGCTCCTAAACCACTGTGTGGCCTGGTGGCATCTGCCACATTATCATGCAGCTGAGTCTCTCTGACATCACAAATCATCACATTTTCAGATGACTCAGTTCAGTGAGGGTGAATATTGTGAGAGGAGAATTGGAAGAATGCGCCAATATGAGAATTAGAGACATAGATCATATTAATATAAGTCCACATAGCTAGGAAACAATGCTAAACACTGAAAAAGGCCATTTATAAGATAGTTCCCCTTTAACTAGGAAATCATTAAAGCGGACCATTTGTCTGTGGTCATGCAAGGCAGCTGTGCCTATGAAGACAATGAAATGGTAATAATAAAACCTTGGTCACCTAGCAACTAAATTTAGAACAGTAGGCTATTTGAATTTCTTGATTAAAAGTTCACACATAGAGGAGCCTCAAAGACTGCCAACAAAGGGACCAGTTGGTCATGTCAGTGAGGAGTTTCAGGCCAGGATGTGAAATTAAGGTATACTGTGGCTGAGACCCAAATGGTCCCTGCTGTGTGAAGACAGACAAAAATGATATATAATTTAAGGTTTGAGTAAAGAAAGTCTTCAAGAAATAACGTCAAAAACTAATCTTCTTATGTTTAACCTATATGTGTTAAAAGTAAATCTGGTGTAGAAACTGTTTATACTAAGGAAGACCAAGTGTTATTATTAAGAATGCATATTCTATGATGGAATAATGTTTTTAAATTTATTATTTTACAGGGATAAGTTTAATAGATAACTATGACACCTTTGATTGAAAGTACTGTTTGTTTAAAAAACCACAGTGAACTCACGATCCAAATCAAAACGACTTTAATAATATGGGGTAATATTATGAGAAAAAGATTATAAATGATATGATAATGTTATGTAAAACAAGACCAAGAATAATATTGGTATATTGTAGTAAACTAAAGATTAATTCATGTGGATTTGACCTATATTACAAGATATGGTTAATGTAGCCGTTTGCTGGAGGGGGAGGTCCACAGTTCTGTGTCGTATGGCTCCGCTCGGCGTCACTACTGCACTGTACCTCGCTCGTGCACGCGCACTGAATAAAAAATTCCACAATGTACCTTTACATCCCAACATCCGTCTGACCACACCCCTATCAGCTTACCTTCATAAGCAGGTGTGTGGCCACCTACTCGCCTCCTTCTTCGCTTTCACCACAAGGAACTGCCTTCGGTAGATCCCCACTTGACGAGGTTGTTAGTAGAAGAAAGTTGGAAAACGAGAGATACGTTGACATCATATCTTTATTTTCTCTCACTATTTTCGAGAAAATACGGCGATATTGTCTTCGTTACTGGAGTGTCTGGAAGATGATGATCATTCTACACCTCCACCGTTTTTTTCGTATTAGGAGTTCACGCCGCTGACATGCTTCCCAACTACAATCCTCTTTGCTGTGGCTGGAAGGGGTAAGACCCTCCAGCAACACAGCTGGACTGTAAGACGCACCGCTGTTGTGAGAAGCGGTGGGTTCCAGGTTGGGTGAGTAATGTTTGCTTGCGAGCACCACTTGTCTGTTAGTGCTATGGGGGCTAGCTGACAATGTTTACGAAAACCGGCCCCAGATTAGGGTCCTCTGTTCAGCCTATTAGGCGACGGCGGAGGATCTTGGTTTGAAGCCCATTATAGTCAACTAGTGGGCCACAACCAGGAACTGGTGATCCCAGGATTCTCTGGACGAGTGGATGCTTCTCTGTCACAGTGTAGGCCCCATCTTTCATATACAAATGAGAGTATACCCTAACGAGGAAATGTGGGCATGGATGTTCGTTATCGGGAGATCCATGTTCAAGTCGGCTGCAACCCAGATGGGACTTGTGCTGGCTCCGCCGGATGTCTGGTAAAATCACCGTTGTAAACTGTGTTGACATCTCTTTTTCTCTTCTCGCTTAAAGGGGAGGAGGGTTTCAGACGGCAACCTGTCGGAAGTGTGGCTTGTTATGTCGTCTGTGTACGAGTTCAGGTGATAGCTGCTTAGCTTGCGTGCTAGTTGTGGCCTACCTGTTAGCCGCACAGCTGTTAGCTGCAGCGTTAGCTCGCTGTGTTTACCAGGCTGGTATACGTTAGCTTGTGGCTATCAGCCGTTCGGCTGTTAGCTTAATGCTACACTGTTGAACGTTCTGAGACTATAACATGCTTTAAACACTGACTACGACGTCATCTTTGACAGAGGATGTTAGTCGAACCTACCCAGAGCCTGGCCGGCGAGGACTCCTCACGAAGCTCCTACTCGGGCAGTCTGTGAGTTAGGACTCTCCTTCCCTGTGAGGGAGCCTCCTCAGAGTTCAGAGCCTCCTCCTCAGATTGTCAAGATGAGTAGAACTTCAAAAAGGAGTTCTGCTCTATTGTGTGTGTATTCGATTCAATTCGATTATTGAGTGTATTGGTTCAGTGCCTCCTCCTCGGAGAGCCCTAATCCAAATATTACATAGCTCAATGTTGCAATATATTCTTTTCAATCTATACAGCTCACGGGGGAAGTCTCTCTGGGGATTTCCGTCTCCTCCCTATGGGAGGGTGGTGGGATGTAAAAATGTAAAAGAAAATGTACCCTCAGCCTGCGTCACGAGGGATTCATGTCAGTCTGTGTTCTTTCTTTTTTGAATAAAAAGAGGAAGGTACATGAAGCACGACGGCTCCGTGTCGTTCTCCCAGGCGACTTGGAGGAACAATGTTTGGTGTCTTGCTAGACTATCCATTGATGTGTTTGGGTCTCGACGCATACATAGTGCTGGCTTGGTGTGTTTCTGTTACAGGATCACACAGGGGCTAAGTGCGCCTTGGTTGCTTGTTAAAACAGCGTTTTTATAGGGCAACTGGGATGGAGTTTTGTCTCTGCCAGTTTACTAGGTTGTCTCGATGAATTCTCGTTCATATCTGGGGGATGTTAACGGAATAGATCTGAACATAGGTAGAGGGGTCTCACGCCCTTGGGGTGGGCCACTGAGCATGGTCTAAATGAGGACCGTCTGGGTGGCGCCCTCTTCATGTTTTAGATCGACACGCATACCTACCCCCTCTCCTGGAGTGGGCATGTCGGCGTGGTTAGGACACGGGACTGGTCTGGTCACGCTGGTCCAGGTCAGTTAACCCGTTGTCCGCCGGGGATGCAGATCTGCTGTTCTGGTACCCTGAGGGACTTGTGCTTTTTTCGGGGGGAAAAATGCCAGGTCGGTCCGGGTGTCACAGGGTTAGGCGCTATGGAGACCCTTGTTGGGTACATATTGTACTCTGCACTGTCGTAATGGCTTACAGCCATGCCAACCTGTACACGCCCGATCTCGTCCGATCTCGGCTGCTATGCAGGTTTGGTCCTGGTTAGTACTTGGTTGGGAGACCGCCTGGGAATACCAAGTGCGGTGTGCTTGGGGCTGGTTCTCCATTCTTTTCGCTCCTCTCTTACGCGTGGCGAAGAGGGGGCTGTTGGGGTGGTCTTGGACCTCCTCTGGTAACCCTGTGCTTCCCGTGCCGCCGGGCCCGGTCCGAAGTAATGTTTCGTCGACCCGTAGGCCTGGAATAACCCTTTTTTGAAAACTGAAACACTTGTACTGCGGTCAGGGTTTCCGTTAGAAAAAATTGTTGCCGGCCTCAGTGTCCGGTAGATTTCAATCTACCGGTCAAATGAGAGAAATTCCGGTCAGAGTTTATTGAGCTTAAAAACAATTGATAGGCAAAATAATGACAACAAAACAAAAGAATGACATCATCAAGGCATGTAGATTTATAATATTTTTACTTAAAACTAGGCTACTTTTGCGTATAGTCATTATATTCCAAATAAAATAAGTCCAGAGACTCCGTGCTGCTGCCGACTTTAAATCAAATAGGTGTCTGTTAATAAACAGCAGTCTGTTATAATCACATTTTTATGAGCTAACGAATTCCGTTATATTGGACATTTGTATTAATTATATCAAGCGAAGAACTGAGAAATTTGGCAGAGAGAGACGGCAACATTATTGTGGGTTTGCGTGAGGACTCTCTCTCTCCACCTCCCAATGACTTATTTGCGAGAGTATGTCGATGCAGAGCAGCAGATTCAGCTGTTTTCTGGCTCTTTTCTGGCTCTATCTGGGGACCGCTCAGCAGCGCCCCCCACCCAACAGCTGAATTGCCAATGGCTGAATTGGAGTACTCCACTGTGCCGCTGCTGCTCCGGCTCTGCAGCTGCACATGCACTTCTAAACCCAGCACTAAGCTCTCGCTGACAACGTCGTTGTCATTATTAGAAGCAACGATGAAACAAATGTAATGATTGTTTCGTTCATCGCATAGGCTATTTAATTTGAGCCTATTTTAATACAATTCAAATAATCAAATTGTGCTTAGAGGGTATTATTTTCACCGGACATTAAGACCGGAGAGATTAAATATGTCGGACTTCAACAGATTTTGCCGGTCAAATACCGGTAATGCCCGCAGGTGTGTTTTGGAGTTTTTTCTTGAGGGGTTATAGGAACAACCACCGCATAGGGTACCGACAGGGTGGTTGATTCCCTGGTGTGTTGGAGCATTGTCAACTCCCGGGTTACCCGGTTGAGTGTGCCCCTGCACGCTCATGACGTCTGCCAATCATGTCAGCCTTCTCTGCCTCAACTCCTCTGGGTGTTTTTTTTTTAATGGAGGCTTGGTCATGCAACAACGCCAGCATACGCCCCTTGCGCCGGAGGGGCTGTTCTCAGCTAACTCATTTGGCGCCTGTCTCGTCCGCAGTGCTCCAGGCTCAGGTTACAGCCTGTTGCCTGGTTTCCCCAGTGCGCTGCCTGCTTCCGTTGGTTAACCTTTTTTGTGTGCTTACGGCCATGCTGACTGCCTGTTCTGCAGGGTCAGTGTGCCAGGCGGTGTGCTATTGGGGGGAAAGGGCCCGCTCTTGGAGGGGCCTTATCCGAATACGCTGGCGATGTGGGGGGCGGTGTCACTAAGTGACCGCCTGGTGGGGTCTTGATGCCTGGCGTCATTGACCTCTCCGGGCCCCCCGTTTTCCAGGGGATCCAGTCCCTTCAGTGGGTCTGGGTCTTCCTTCGCGCTCCGCTGCTACGGCCTTGCCACGGGGTTGGGTTTGCTCTTGACCCCGTGATTTCTGGGGGCAGTAACGAGGTTGTTCCTTCCGTTCGTTCCCGGGTGGCATGCGGGTTGTGCGTGTGTGTGGTCGTGGGGTCAAGCCACGGTCTGCTCACCCTGTGCGTTGAGTTGCTTGAGTGCCTCTTCGCACGGTCGGGTCCGTCGCCCTCCCGGGAACCTCCAATAGGGGGGGTGCCCTCCATTAGGGGGGGTCGGGGGGGCTCGGTCCTCCCCGATCTGATGGTTGTGGGGGGCCTCAGCGGGGTACATTTGTCGGGCCATGGCTCTCGCTCGGCCTCCCTTGTGCAGTAGTGACGCCGAGCGGAGCCATACGACACAGAACGTTAGGTTATGGCTATAACCAAGTTCTGTGAGTAATGGTGACGCTCGGCGTCAGACGCCGCTGCAGCCTTTGATCTCACCTTGTGGTGAAAGCTTGGGAAGGAGGCGAGTAGGTGGCCACACACCTGCTTATGAAGGTAAGCTGATAGGGGTGTGGTCAGACGGATGTTGGGATGTAAAGGTACATTGTGGAATCTTTTATTCAGTGCGCGTGCACGAGCAAGGTACAGTGCAGTAGTGATGCCGAGCGTCACCATTACTCACAGAACTTGGTTATAGCCATAACCTAACGTTCATTGTTGTGTGAAATGTACCAAAGGCTCGATGCTGATTGGGCCGGCAAAGATGGCGTCGCTATGAAAATGACGTCATCGAACCGGCTCATGATTCATTATAAATATGGTGGTTTTGAAAGAAGACGGCAGATCAGAGAGAAAGGCGTGAGAAGACGGAGAATACGTAGAACGGACTGCCCCATCGATGAAGAACAAGTTATAATCACGTTGCCAAAGACGGGATACGATCAGCGGACATTTTTGTTAGATTCGTTTGGAGAATGCCGATTCAGACCTTGAATTGTTGTATACATCCAGTGTTTTTGAATGACAGCAAGTGTTTTTAAGAAGCAACCATTGTTTGCTTTTGTTAATAAACTTTCAAGAACTATTGAAAGCGCCT
Organism: Notolepis coatsorum; assembly: GCF_963971535.1. Lineage (NCBI taxonomy): Eukaryota > Metazoa > Chordata > Actinopteri > Aulopiformes > Paralepididae > Notolepis > Notolepis coatsorum. Next base: position 90,387,915 of record NC_140180.1, read on the forward strand.
GTCTGGACATCACATTCTTAACAAGAGTATTACTTCTGGTTTGACAACAACGAGGGTACCTAGTATCTTTAACTGATACAACAAGTGGTGCTGTGACCAACTGAGTGACCTGAACGCAACTTCCATCTACGAACTACACTACAAATTCTGGGGTGAGTTACACGACACATCCTCGGGAAAATGTTACTGTGGTGGATTGGGTGGCTGGCGCAGGCACAAAAGAGACCGGCGTTGCCTGTGTGAAATGGCAGCCCTTAAAGGATGACAAAGAGCCAGACAGAGGGCTTGTGTCCAGTTTCATTTTGCTCAAACTCATTCAATCATGGATAAAGGGTCCTGTGAGGTTCGCCTCTTCCCTGGACCTTTAATTCCTGTTCCCTGGACCTTTAATTCCCTGTCTCCTCACCTCTCTAGCCCCCACCCTCGCGTTCGTTTACTCTCGTCTGCTCTTCAGCAGCCCACACCCTTGGACTTTCTTTCATTATGTGTTTGATTGGTCCGTGCCGAACACACACTTCTAGTCAAGTATCAATTACCTTCACGCACCTGATGTGTGTTCTAATTAGCGCCCCAGTGGGCTTTAAATACCTGGATCTCCCCCCCAGTCCTTGTCGGGTCGTTCTCTATCTGTAAGCTCCTACGGGAGATTCCCTATCTGTCTGTATGCTGTTTCATCTCCGGCGTGAGACGAGGTGCAAGCCTTCGCCACCTGTCGCCGTTTGCCTGGAGTGGGACACAGTACTGCGCTCTCTAATTCTCTACGGGAGGTATTCCAGTGTTCCACTCCAGACACGCCTCTACAGCAGACGCGCACCACTCCAGACCCCGCGCCAGACGCGCCCCTACAGCAGACGCGCACCACTCCAGACCCCGCGCCAGACGCGCCCCTACAGCAGACGCGCACCACTCCAGACTCCGCGCTGATGCGCTCCTACAGCAGACGCGCACCACTCCAGACCCCGCGCCAGACGCGCCCCTACAGCGGACGCGCTCCACTCCAGACGCGCATCGCTCTCTAATTCTCTACGGGAGGATGTGTCTCTCCGAGCCGGCGCGCTCTCCGAACCGGCGCGTTCTCCAAGCCGACGCGCACCACTTCAGACGTTTAGCCGGCGCGCTACCACTCCAGACGCGCATCGCTCTCTAATTCTCTACGGGAGGATGCGTCTCTCCGAGCCGGCGCGCTCTCCGAACCGGCGCGTTCTCCAAGCCGACGCGCCCCACTCCAGACGTCTAGCCTGCGCGCTCCTACTCCATCCCTGTAAGCAGCTCTGACCCTCGCCCTGTCCAAGGCCTTAACCCTGTTCTCTCTGTCCCTGTCTCCAGCCCGCCTCCGCCGGCCTCTGTCCCTGTTCCCCTCTCCAGTGCCCCTGTCCCTCGCCCTGTCCAAGGCCTTAACCCTGTTCTCTCTGTCCCTGTCTCCAGCCCGCCTCCGCGGGCCTCTGTCCCTGTTCCCCTCTCCAGTGCCCCTGTTTCCTGCCCTGTCCTTTGCCCTGGCCCTGTCCTTTAGCCCTTTCCCCTTAGCCTGCTCGCCTCTTAAAGGCACATTGCCCTTTTTTCCTTGTTCTAGTATTCTTGTGTTCTCCCTTAAAGGGACAGTGCCGCTTTTCTGTTGTATTCAATAAATGCCCAGTTCTTGGCTTACTCTCATACCTGTCTTGTGTTGTGCGATTGGGGTCGGTTACAAACCATAACAGTACGACCCGACCAGTCGACGACCCCAGCCAGTACAGACAGTGTATGTTGAGTTTGCCTTTTTTTTTGTTCCCTCTAGTTCCCCTGTTAGCCCTTGTTAGTTCCCCTGTTGACTCCCCTGTTAGCTTCCCTGTTAGCTCCCCTGTTAGCCTGTTAGCTCCCCTGTTAGCCTGTTAGCTTCCCTGTTAGCCTGTTAGTCTCCCCTGTTAGCTCCCCTGTTAGCCTTTGTTAGTTCCCCTGTTGACTCCCCTGTTAGCTTCCCTGTTAGCTCCCCTGTTAGCCTGTTAGTTTCCCCTGTTAGTTCCCCTGTTGACTCCCCTGTTAGCTTCCCTGTTAGCCTCGTTAGCTCCCCTGCAGCTTGCCAGGCCTCTACTACCAGCTTGGCCCCAGTCTGCTAGCTTAGCCCCGGCTGCTAGCACAGCCTCTATGTTAATGCAGCCCTTGCAGCTAGCATAGGCCCTGTAGCTAGCCATGCCCAGGCAGCTAACCCGGTCCCTCTGCTTGGCCTCCACTTTTTGTCAGTTTTCCCACTGCTAGGACTGCCCCTTCAGCTAGCAAGGTCAGTTTTCTCCCACTGCTAGGACTGCCCCTTCAGCTAGCAAGGTCAGTTTCCCCACTGCTAGGACTGCCCCTTCAGCTAGCAAGGTCAGTTTTCTCCCACTGCTAGGACTGCCCCTTCAGCTAGCAAGGTCAGTTTCTCCCACTGCTAGGACTGCCCCTTCAGCTAGCAAGGTCAGTTTCTCCCACTGCTAGGACTGCCCCTTCAGCTAGCAAGGTCAGTTTCCCCACTGCTAGGACTGCCCCTTCAGCTAGCAAGGTCAGTTTTCTCCCACTGCTAGGACTGCCCCTTCAGCTAGCAAGGTCAGTTTCCCCACTGCTAGGACTGCCCCTTCAGCTAGCAAGGTCAGTTTTCTCCCACTGCTAGGACTGCCCTTTCAGCTAGCAAGGTCAGTTTCCCCACTGCTAGGACTGCCCCTTCAGCTAGCAAGGTCAGTTTTCTCCCACTGCTAGGACTGCCCCTTCAGCTAGCAAGGTCAGTTTCCCCGCTGCTAGGACTGCCCTTTCAGCTAGCAAGGTCAGTTTTTCCCACTGCTAGGACTGCCCCTTCAGCTAGCAAGGTCAGTTTTCCCCACTGCTAGGACTGCCCCTTCAGCTAGCAAGGTCGGTTCCCCACAGCTAGGACTGTCCTTCCAGCTAGTTTGTTCTCTCGTGCTGGTCCAGCCCTGTCTGCTAGTCTAGCTCCGGCAGCTTGCGCAGCCTCTATGTTAATGTAGCATTACAGCTAGCTTAGGCCCTGTAGCTATCAGTGCCCTGGCTGTTACCCCTCAGCTCCTCTAGTTACCCCTCAGCTCCTCTAGTTACCCCTCGGCTACCCTAGTTACCCCTCAGCTACCCTAATTACCCCTCAGCTCCTCTGGTTACCCCTCAGCTCCTCTAGTTACCCCTCAGCTCCTCTGGTTACCCCTCAGCTACCCTAGTTACCCCTCAGCTACCCTAGTTACCCCTCAGCTACCCTAGTTACCCCTCAGCTACCCTAGTTACCCCTCAGCTACCCTAGTTACCCCTCAGCTACCATAGTTACCCCTCAGCTACCCTAGTTACCCCTCAGCTACCATAGTTACCCCTCAGCTACCCTAGTTACCCCTCAGCTACCCTAGTTACCCCTCAGCTACCCTGTCCCTTTGCTAGCCCCACTTTGGTGTAGCTTCCCCGCTAGCATGGCCCAATTTTTTTGTTTGTTGCCTTGTTTATGTCCCCTGCCCCTCTGTCTGTATTTTTGGGTCGCCCGGTGGCTCCCGTGGAGGGGGGAGTACTGTGAGGTTCGCCTCTTCCCTGGACCTTTAATTCCTGTTCCCTGGACCTTTAATTCCCTGTCTCCTCACCTCTCTAGCCCCCACCCTCGCGTTCGTTTACTCTCGTCTGCTCTTCAGCAGCCCACACCCTTGGACTACCTGTCATTATGTGTTTGATTGGTCCGTGCCGAACACACACTTCTAGTCAAGTATCAATTACCTTCACGCACCTGATGTGTGTTCTAATTAGCGCCCCAGTGGGCTTTAAATACCTGGATCTCCCCCCCAGTCCTTGTCGGGTCGTTCTCTATCTGTAAGCTCCTACGGGAGATTCCCTATCTGTCTGTATGCTGTTTCATCTCCGGCGTGAGACGAGGTGCAAGCCTTCGCCACCTGTCGCCGTTTGCCTGGAGTGGGACACAGTACTGCGCTCTCTAATTCTCTACGGGAGGTATTCCAGTGTTCCACTCCAGACCCCGCGCCAGACGCGCCCCTACAGCAGACGCGCACCACTCCAGACCCCGCGCCAGACGCGCCCCTACAGCAGACGCGCACCACTCCAGACCCCGCGCCAGACGCGCCCCTACAGCAGACGCGCACCACTCCAGACTCCGCGCTGATGCGCTCCTACAGCAGACGCGCACCACTCCAGACCCGCGCCAGACGCGCCCCTACAGCAGACGCGCTCCACTCCAGACGCGCATCGCTCTCTAATTCTCTACGGGAGGATGTGTCTCTCCGAGCCGGCGCGCTCTCCGAACCGGCGCGTTCTCCAAGCCGACGCGCACCACTTCAGACGTTTAGCCGGCACGCTACCACTCCAGACGCGCATCGCTCTCTAATTCTCTATGGGAGGATGTGTCTCTCCGAGCCGGCGCGCTCTCCGAACCGGCGCGTTCTCCAAGCCGACGCGCACCACTTCAGACGTTTAGCCGGCGCGCTACCACTCCAGACGCGCATCGCTCTCTAATTCTCTACGGGAGGATGCGTCTCTCCGAGCCGGCGCGCTCTCCGAACCGGCGCGTTCTCCAAGCCGACGCGCCCCACTCCAGACGTCTAGCCTGCGCGCTCCTACTCCATCCCTGTAAGCAGCTCTGACCCTCGCCCTGTCCAAGGCCTTAACCCTGTTCTCTCTGTCCCTGTCTCCAGCCCGCCTCCGCGGGCCTCTGTCCCTGTTCCCCTCTCCAGTGCCCCTGTCCCTCGCCCTGTCCAAGGCCTTAACCCTGTTCTCTCTGTCCCTGTCTCCAGCCCGCCTCCGCGGGCCTCTGTCCCTGTTCCCCTCTCCAGTGCCCCTGTTTCCTGCCTCGTCCTTTGCCCTGGCCCTGTCCTTTAGCCCTTTCCCCTTAGCCTGCTCGCCTCTTAAAGGCACATTGCCCTTTTTTCCTTGTTCTAGTATTCTTGTGTTCTCCCTTAAAGGGACAGTGCCGCTTTTCTGTTGTATTAAATAAATGCCCAGTTCTTGGCTTACTCTCATACCTGTCTTGTGTTGTGCGATTGGGGTCGGTTACAAACCATAACAGGTCCATTGGCTATACATTGAGACAGGTTTGATGGGGGCAAGAGGAGGGGGCCTATTTTTGGGTATAATTAATTGAGAAACCAAATAATGATTTATGATTCTGGGGTTATTAGAATCATGGGGGGGGATGAGATACATATGACAATCACAATTAACAATGATAATCTAAAAACAGTAAACATTGTAGACATCATTATCAACATCAGAATATTTTGCACACATATTTAAGTAGTGCATTCTCAGGTGGTATTTGAAAGACACTTTACTATTCAATTTACTTATGTTCAGTGGGCAGTTATTCCAGTGATTGATGGCACGATAAACAACAGTCCTCTTTAGAGCATTTGATTTTGGACGTGGTGACATAATCTGTCCATCATTTAATTGATAAAGTATCAGTAATCGAATTACCTATATCTGACCATCACTGTGTATTCTTCAATGCTAATTTTGGGACAGGCAAGGCCACCAGCTTTTTGCAGGGATGATGTTAAACACTAGTTAACTTAAGCGTTACAGGCTAGAGTTTCAAGTGGTAGACCAGAGTAGCAGAATGTTTTGAATTCCACAGCGCAGAGAGCCATAGGGTTCCGAGGTCATCGGCGAGGTGGTAGCATAACAAGCTGATAAGATAGGCAACCGCACAATGAGAGGAAATGTCAACAAACTTGAGCAGACAAGATGGCCGCCTCTGCCCACCCGGAGATAGGAGCAGGGACGAGAGTCATCTAAAATACTCTAGACTGAGTGTGCTACCATCTAGTGGCGGATTGGGGGAGTGATTAAAATTAGAGAATCTTGAGCACAGAGAGAGATGAGATGCGGTTAATTAAATAAGTTTAATTATGAAGCCAATATTAGTGTTTTGACTTTTCATGAACTGAGGTTTGTTTGCTAAAAATATACAAATATATACATTGCTTTACACAACCTCACTTCTACATCATTTCTAATTTCTGTGAAAATACACAGTGATGGAAACCAGCTCAACTTGGAAATGAATGAATCTGAAACCTTGGACATTATTTTAGGAGGAATACCATATAGTGTGTGGACATTCCTCTCCTGGTATACTGAATATTAACATGCTTGGAAGAAGTGTCCTTAAACAAACCTGAAATACTGTATGAAATAGTGTCACTACTGGGTCTTTGAGTAGATTCATAGTACTACACATACTTTTCACCTACTGAGTCATGTAAAATCAGGTATAATGCCAGGACCGTTCTTAATAGAGTTAAGCTGATTCCAGGGCGTCAACCTAGGCTGTTTCTGACTTACCAGGGGCTGTGTTCAAGATCGCTACATTTTAGAACTCTTATGTGGAGGTCAAGTTCTTTGTTTTGGAGTCATGTATTCTTTCAGTGTGTTTTAAAATTGTGCTTTAGCGTTTGTGGGTGTTTTGAGCTGTTTGGTCAAGCAGTCAAACACTTGCCTTAGAGTTGGAAAGATAAAGATTTCTTGCAGAGTTCGTCTGTTTAAGGCGAGACACCCCAGGTGAAGTCAAATATACTTTTTTTGTTGATTTTGAGATTTTGTTATATTTTGCTTCCTAAACATGTCTTCTATGAAACTAGTGACAATAAAACGTCAATATATTTTTTCTTAGTTTATATGTACATAACAAATTGGGAAAGTTTCATAGTGATATCTATTCAAATATGTTTTGCCTATTAGGGGGTACTACACTGTACTACACTGTTTGTAGCCTGTGTGTAGTTCTTTTCAGTTCAATAACATCATTATTATTATTATTATTCAGTTATCAGGCATGTGTTTAGGTTGTCTATTACTAATGGTTTGATTAGGTATTGTGTTTGTAAATATCTGTTTAAAAAAAAAGTATGGCATTTTACAATACAGAACTTTGAAGGCGTTTTCCCAAAAATGAGTTTTAAGAGTTTTTCCTCATACTCTGAGCCAGAAATCTCCACTTCAGTAGTACTCACATACACCAAACCTTCCAGTTCTATTCATATCTATGTTCTGAAGGTATTTGCAGAGGGGTTTGTTGATATCGCATTCATACCCTGATTTATATCACATTTTATTCCTAAAAACATGGCGTAGTATGGAATTTTACCATAAAAATGGACTGAATGGAGTATTTTCTGATTTATGGAGTGATAAAAAGAGATATCCAAAATCCCCTCTGTGATAACCTTTGGCTCTAATATGTCAACAAAATGAAACTATAATTTTGAAAATGGCTTTATCCAATGTTCAGATTTCTGTCCTGGAATTATATGCAAATTAGTGCATATTTAAGTAGATCAGGCCTCATTTGCATATTTGAACATACAATTGTAATACAAAAAAAGTATTGTCTTAATATAAGTAGTCAACTGGGGAAGTTTCATTGTGATATATATTAGTTCACCTGCAGTGTCTCCCCTTAAGTTCAGTTCAGTCTTAGACCTGTCCTCTGGTAAGGATGTGAGAACTACAACATGTCACCCCCAACCTCTAAACCTGAGTGACAGTGTAATTGAATGACCTTCGTCCAGCTTCAGAATACATTACTTTTAATTTTTTATTTCTTTCTCTCTCTTTAATCTTATACGTCTGTCACAGGCGTGCACGTGTTTGTTTTCAGTTATTTTTTAGCTATGTATTACTTTGACTGTAAAATGTTACCGGACGTTTTTTTTATTTTTATTTCTTTTTCTCCTTTTCCTTTGGTGAAGTCTCTCGCTGGGCGTGTCTCTCTTCAGTCTCCTGTGCGGTCCAGGCACCCCGTCTCTGCCTGAGAAGAGGACGCGCGAGGACCACTGATGAGTGCTGGCCCAGCTATTCTACTGAACCGGGGTTCTGCTCTGCAGTTACAGCTGTGACACTGGACAGTTCTCCGTGACCATCAGCCGAGACAAAGATCTGTGAGACGGTTTCCAGCAGACCTGTTCCATCAGGGGCATAACCGAGAACCTGACGGGGGAACCGACTACAGCTGATTACGGGGAGACAAGCTGGCCCAGCTAATCTACTTAACCAGAGCTCCACTCTGCAGCTACAGCATGGACACTGAGACAGTTTCTAGCAGGCCTGTTCCATCAGGGCCACAACCAAGGGCCTGAGTGGGGGGACCGACTACAGCTGGTTTCTGAGAAAGTAAGCTGTCCCATTCTGCTCCAGACCTAGGAGGCAGAGGGCCTATCGGCTAGTGAACGATGGGGCGCTAGGACCATCAACCGACAGCTGACTCCAGTCTGATAGGATCAGTGGTCCTGAGGTAAAGATCTTAGAGACAGTTTCCAGCAGGTCTAAGCCATTCACCGGACAGGCTCCTTGCATCGGAGGGGAGGATCATCAGGACCGAGCCACGGCATACATGGACTGCAGAGGGGGGTGTTTGGACCATCGGCGGGGGGAAGGAGGAGAGACCGTTCCGGGATTCGTCACGGATGATAAATGAGGCAAGTTTGAACCAAAACGCATACAGATATTACGGTATCATCCTAAGAGATATTGGGTAATGATGTACTGAACTTGGTTCAGGTTGGAGATGGTTTTGAATATGCTGTACATTGCAATGGTAAACAAATTTCCGTTCACAGTGCTTGATTGGTAGTTTAGTGTATGCTATGTCCTTCAGTCTATGTGGGGCTACTATGTTTTCTTCTAATTTTCTCCAGGATACTAATGCTTGGGGATCAAACCATGTTGTCAATGGTCTTAATGTGTACGCCTTAAAATAGTGGAAAAAATCTGGAAATGCCATGTCACCGTCTGCTTTATTTCTCTGTGCGGTGGATCTTTTTATACGTGGTGGTTTGTTATTCCAAATAAATTTGTATGTGGAGGAGTGTAATCTTTTCCAGTAACCCTCTGGAGGGGGTAACGGTAGCATTGAACTGAAGAAGTTGATTCTAGGTAGTACATCCATCTTAACTATTGATATCCGTGCCTGTACTGAGTTTTTAAGTTTTGCCCACCTATCAAGGTCGTCTTTGATTTTGTTTTGGATTTTTGTGTAATTGTGCTTCACCGTTTGTCTTATGGTGGGGAATATTTCCACTCCCAAGCATCTAAAATGTTTTACCATAGGTATCTCTCCTGGGAGGGTTATATCTTTTTTTGCAGGGGTGTTAAGTGGAAGGAAAGCCGACTTCGGCCAATTTATCTTAAATCCCGATAAATCTCCAAAGTTCTCAATCAACTTGAGCAGATGAGGCAATGTGGTGTTGGGGTTTTGCATGAACAATATTACGTCGTCCGCATATAAACTAATTTTATGTTGTGTGCCCTTGATTACGATTGGTTCTATGGATTGGGATTGTCTTATATATTGTGCTAAAGGCTCTAATGATAGATCGAATAGTCCGGGACTAAGAGGGCAACCCTGTCTGGCTGAGCGTGATACCGGAAAGATTTTGGAGATGATTGTACCTGTTGTAATCATGGCCGATGGGTCTTTGTATAATACTTTAATCATATCAATGAATCCTTTTCCTAACCCCATCCTTTCTAATACAGCCCATAGATACGACCATTCCAGCCTGTCAAAGGCTTTCATAGCATCCAGGGACAGCATCGCCTTAGGTATGGTGTCGTCCTTGTCGGCATCTAGTACGTGCAGTATTCGTCTTATGTTATCAGTGATCAGGCGGCCTCTTATGAAGCCAGTTTGGTCCGGATGAACTAAAGACGTCATATGCTTTTGTAATCTGATGGCTAATACCTTAGAGTACAGTTTGATATCGGTTCCGAGGAGGCTTAAGGGTCTGTAACTACCGCACTCGGTGGGGTCTTTGTCTTTTTTGAGAAGGACTGTTATGAGTGCAATATTGTCGTTTTTATGAAAGTTCCCCTCCTTGACTGAGTATAAGATCATATTTAGTAATAAGGGTCCAATTATGTCCCAACAAGAAAGGTACATTTCTGGTGGGATACCGTCTCTTCCAGGAGCCTTACCACTTTGCATTTCGGATATGGCCTTCTTGAGTTCCTCTAGTGTGATCGGTGTTTCTAACTGTTTAGCGTCATCCTCTGAAAGTTTAGGGAGAATAATTTGATTAAGATATGTGTCCATTTTGTTTTGATCGAAGGTCGTTTCTGATTTATATAAGTCGGAGTAGAATTCTTTGAATGTATCGTTTCTTTTTTCAGGGTCTGTTTCAAGTACTTGTTGTACTCTAATGGTAGTTATATCTGCAAATTTTGCATTAATTCTTAATCGCATGGCTAATAGGTGACTAGGTTTAGAACCTTGGGAGTACTGCTGTTGTCTTGTGCTGCGTATTTGTATTTCCGATTGTTGTCTGTATATGGCATTGATCTCTATTTTTAGTACGTTAACTTGATTTTCTAGTCGAGTTGAGTTGTTGTATTTTAAAGAATTAAATAACGTTGAGTAAAGCGTTTCCAGTTCAGACAGTTTTGTGCATTGATTCTTGCGCATTTTGGAGGAAAAGCTATCAGTGAAATCCTTGATCATTCCCTTTACTGACATCCATATTATTCTGGGGTCTTGCACCGAGTTTGCATTCTCCCGTAGGAATACTATAAGAGCTTCTTTGAGTTGTGTAATGAATTCCTTGTTATTAAGCAGCATCGATTTAAATCGCCATCTTGGGGCTCGGGAAGATAGTATGCCAAATGTTCCTTTTAGGAGTAAATAACAGTGATCTGATAGTGCATTGGGTATCATTTCCACTTCATATTTATCAAATAGTCTCGGGGATGCAAAGACGTAATCTATTCTGGATAATGTGTTATGTCTCGCAGATCGACAAGAGTACTTTCGGGTCGTGGGATTAAGTGATCGCCATAAGTCATTTACACCTGTATTCTTCGACCAATCCTTTAATGCTTTAGATGAATTCTTTTGTTCGCTGGAAAAGGCGAGGTAAGATTTGTCCATCCTTGGATTCCAAATGGCATTAAAATCTGCACCTATTATAGATGAGTAATCGGGAATGTCTAACATTGCATTGGTTAGTGTAGAGAAGAAACCCTCTTCGTACAAATTTGGGGCATATGCCGCTGCCAACGCTATTTTCCTGTTATTGTGTACAATCATAGCTATAGTTATACGACCATCTGCATCCGACCATACTCCCTTTAATTCAATATTTAACTTACGTCTAACGACTATGGCTACACCTCGAGTTTTCATACCAAAAGAAGAGTGACTAATATTATGATATGTGTTGTCCGCTAACGTATCTATGTCTTCCTCTAAAATGTGCGTTTCGCTTAGTAGAGCCACGTCCACATGTTCTTTCTTCATCAGTGTGAGCACGCTTTTGCGTTTGTGTTGTTTATTTATCCCACCAGTGTTCCATATCATTATATTCAAACTAGCCATAATCTATACATGTTGTAGTGTAGTTTTTGGTAATGCTTCTGGAGTGCGAAGCTACAATAATTAGTACATCCAATTATTGAGGTCCCGTTGAGAGCCAAGCTTAAAAACATATATATATACAAATAAAAATCCCCTTTTTCCCCCTCTCCCAGAGAGTCGTACAGGCCTGTGTTCCATAGACACATCCTCCGCGTATGACTCCCTCCCTTAGGCCACCGGATTGCCATAGGATCTAACATTTTCATTCTAATTCAATAGAATGTCGCTTTTGGTCTTGCGCCTTCCCTTAATGTAGTAAAATATTATGAAAAATGAAAAAAAGAATATCTTCATTGATATATTCATTTGAACCTTCTACTAACTTATGTAGGAAACATCAGAAAAAGGAAAAGATTGTAGACAAACACTAACACCTTAAAATGAAGAAAAATAGAAAAGAACAATGTAAGATAAAAAAAAAGGGAGTGAGAGCTAAAATAAAACTCAACGTGGAGAAACCACTAGAATAAAATTGAATACATAGATAAAAGAGAAAAACAGAGACTTTTAGAGCTACATTGTGCCAATCTCTAAATCAGTGGAGTGATTATTTAAATTATTAGAATAACCTTGTTGTGCTCATACATTTAGGTGTGGCTGATTTTTTTAAAGCCTTATCAAGGCCTGATTAAACTTCAGTCAATTGATCATAATGCTTATACACACCGGATGTTAATGTTAAAATTGCATGCCTTCGTTGTAATGGTGCATTTTATTCTAGAAGGTTGTAGAATGCCCTAGTATATACGAACAGACTGCTGTTATGTTCCAGAATGATCTTCCTACCCAGGGTTCATGACTACTAGTATTTTCGGGATATTCCTTAGTGTCCCAGAGCAGTCGAGCGATGAGCCCAGAATATTCCAGATTGTTCACAGTGTCTATGATATATTCTTGTCTCCACGGAGACCAGAAGTCTGTAAATATAATGCATTACGAACCATATTATACACCTTGTGCCTTGGTGTTGCCGGCATGCATATCATCTGCTACTTTTGTTGAGTCGTGGTAAAGTCATTTTAATACTGAAATACAAAGAGAAAGAGAGAGACGAGTAGGCTTATCTGGTGCGAGACAGTGTTGCGTTCTGCCCTGGGGGACCTGCTCCATGTAGATTCAAGTATTCCTCTGCGTCTTTAGGCGTGCGTAATCCTTCCCTCCGGCCGTCTTTTCCCACGATCGATAATAGTGCCGGGTATATTAGCCTTGGTCTGAGGCCACACTTGAACAATTTCTGCATCACCTCCTTGTAGGGGAAACGCTGAGCGATGGCCTCTTTGCATAGATCTTCATAGATAAATATTGAATTTTCACCATATTTCAGTTTCCCCCTTTGGTTACGTGCAACTCTGATGATGTCATCTCTTATTGACGTCTTGCGCAGAGTAACAATGATGACTCTTGGACCGTTGCCTCTTTGTTCTCGAGTACCGATTCTGTAACATTGGTCCACTATCGGCTCTGTGGTTAGAATGTTGTTACCCAAAATCTCTGCTAACACTGTTGGAAACTTGTCGTCTGTGCAATTGACTGATTCATCAAGTCCCACAATGCGGATATTATTTCGCCTGTAGTAACGTTGGGTCTTGAGCAGCCTCTCCATCGCTTCATCTTTGACTTCTTGTATTTTTATCCGACATGCTTCTTCCACCTTTTTTATCTCCTTCGTTAACTCTGTCAATCCATCGTTGACGTTCTTCTCGTTCTCTTTGACTACCCGTGTAATTTCTGTCACCGTATTCTCCACTGTCGTGATTCGCACGGACTGTACAGCGACCGATTTCATAACTTCTTCGAATTTAGCATCGATGTGTTCGAATTTAGTAGGGATGCCCCGATCACGTTTTTTGCCACCGATCACCGATCGTCGTGAGCCATATCGGCCGATACCGATCCGATACCGATCGTTTTTGATTAAAAAGAAATTAAAAATTATTTTATATAAAATTTTTTTTTTTATAAAATATATATATTATATAATTAGACTTGTACTTGTATTATCTGCGAGACATCGCCACCACGCAACAAGTCAAAATGCTCGCTATCTGCAAACAGCTCCACTGTCTGTGTGTACTCTAGTAGCCTCCAGCTACCAAAAAGGATTCTCCGGCGCTGCACCGGGACCCTATTGGTAACGTTATGCTTTGGTCATTTAACATTCAGCAAGCCCTCAGCTCGAATACGCATTCAATCAATGTTATAAGACATTGATATCAGGAGCTATCTGTAGCTACTGCTAGCCGGCTAGATGACGTTAAGACAACTATTTAGTTCAATCGGACATTTCGTTTTGAACAGTGAATTAACGTCAGCTAACGCGAGCTAACGCGAGCTAACGGAGGTATCAACATGCACTACAAGACTTGCTGGAGCATTTGTTGATATCAGGAGCTATCGGTAGCTAGCCGGCTAAATACCGTTAGACAATGCCTACTAAAAGTGAATAGTTGACTGGGTAATTTTGTTTAAACAGTAACGATAGCTAGGTAGCTAACGTTAGCTCAGGTCGAATGCACTATCTAGACTCAGCAGAGGAGCCGCACCTCTTTGTTTACAAACTCTACACGGGTACGGGCGGGGCTAGGGAGGAGGAGCAGTTTGCAGGTCCTGTGCGTCTGAGACAAGCGAGTGAGATATCCACTTGATCAGTTTCCGCGATCGGCGAATATGACTAATTATCGGAATTCCCCGATCGCATATTTATACTAATTATCGGCCGATAACGATCGGTGGCCGATCGATCGGGGCATCCCTAGAATTTAGTTAAATTTTTGTTGTCTTTATGAAGTGATAATGATTGATATTATCAGAGGAGGGAACTGTCGTGGAAATATATTATCATGTTCTTATATATCTGTGTGGAGATATCATGTTATACAGCTTGAGTTTCAATATGACCAGATTGACTGGTTAATGTGTGTATGTCTCTTTAAGAACACGCTGCCATCCTACCAGTCATAACAAAGTTGTTGTTGCTCCCAGTTACTGAGAACCATTTTGTTTACCTTCATCATCATATCTGATATATTATGTTATGTCTGACAACTGTGTATTTGACATACGTGTGAACAGCGTTCTGGGTCACTTTATGACCAGAGGCCACTGTGTGAACATGTGTCTCTGACTGTAAATTGAACTTTCATTGTGGCCACGGTGAAATAAAACGTCCTTCTTATTGTTAATAAACTTTTCTATTATTAATAATGACTCAGAATGATTTGTAAACGGCTCATCATTTAGTCCTTTAATATTTCCCATTACATTGGTTAAGGTTAGAGTTTGTCTTAGAGCATGGCGATAGAACGCCAGGTAGTTTGCAGGCTGTTCGACGTGGAAATGGGCAAAGACACAGCTCGTCACGCGATTGGGCAAACATGTCAGTGGCCAATCAGAGAGCGTCAGTCAGTGGCCAATCAGAGAGCGTCTGCCAGTGTGTGTGTGTGTGTGTGTGTGTGTGTGTGAGAGAGAGACAGTGATTCTGTTCAGTCAATGCTGTGTTTCAGTGCAGTTATCAGTTGTGTATTTAGATTATTGTTACTACACTGTTTATATAGCCTGTGTGTGGTTCTGTTCAGTTCATATGAATAACTTTAAGCTGTGTTATTCAGTTATCAGTTATGTGTTTGAGATGTATATTACTAATTGTTTGATTAGGTATTGTGTTTGTAAATAGCGCTTTCAAATAAAAATGTATGGCATTTTACAATACAGAACTTTTAAGGCGTTTTCCCCAAAAATTAGTTTGTATGCGTTTTTCTTACATGCAATAGATAACATGTACCATTTCCCTAGCACCTACACACACACCATACTTTCCACATTTCTTCCTATCTATACCCTGCATCTTTGTTCAGAGGGGTCTGTTGATATATAATTCATAGCCTGATTTATAGTACATTTATCCCAAAAAACCTGTCAAAAATAGATGTTTTATGACTGTAAACAGCATTCCCTGATTTATGGGATGATAAAAAGACATATAGCCACAATCACTTCTAAACAAAGTTCATTGTGTTATGTGTCAACATAATGAAACAAACATTTTGAATCTGGCATCATCCAATGTTGGTGATGTCTATCCTGGCGACATATGCAAATGAGTGCATATTTAATTTGGTAACGCCTATTTTGCATAATAAACATAAGATCTCGGAAAACTTGCAATACGTTTTTCTTAGTTGTTATGTACATACCAAACTGGGAACGTTTCATAGTGATATCTATTCAAATATTTGCCTATTTGTTTTGAGCTGTCAAAACGTTTACAGTT
This sequence comes from Notolepis coatsorum, assembly GCF_963971535.1. Lineage (NCBI taxonomy): Eukaryota > Metazoa > Chordata > Actinopteri > Aulopiformes > Paralepididae > Notolepis > Notolepis coatsorum. The sequence goes on from NC_140180.1 coordinate 90,403,538, forward strand.
TGATCATTACAGTAATTATGTAAGCACACCATTGTTTTGGTCTGACATGCTGGTGCTGTATTGCGACATCTAGTGGCTGAACGTTATAGCACTCTACATAGTGATACCAAAGATATACCTGGATATAGTGGAGCACTAACTCTAGAAGAGGACAAGCCTACAGTACACTCAAAGAAATATTTTTGTCTATATTGGAAGGTATATTTATTTCAATTAAATATAAAATGTCAATCCAATTGAGTTAAGTACTTCTAACATAAAACAAAAAGCAGCATGTATGTAATTATGTATGTAATTTATTTTACTCCACCTCTTTATTTTATTATCCGTCTGTCTGTTAATGTTGCACCGAAAACGACCAAAGCAAATTCCTTGTATGTGAAACCTACTTGGCAATAAAGACCTTTCTGATTCTGATTAAATCAAATAAAACTGAGAAAAATAGACTGAGAATGCAATTAGAGTTGATATAATTTACATAATTTACTTTGTTTATTACTTTATAATACTTTAGTTTAAGTCGTTTTTGTTCACAATTTCAATGTATCAAACATGGTGATGTTACTAAAAACAAATTCTCATCCAACTACAATAACTGAACTGTACTTTATCTGGCCACATACACGCAGCTGCAAATATAATCTCTAATCCTTCAATTTATTCAAATTGAATCTATAAACAATTGGGTCAACCCCAAGTCAGGCCTCTTTTTGCGTATGTGTGTGTGTAAATATAGTTATGGTTATTTACAGTATGTGTTTTAGTGAATACTAACACAATAGAAAAGCAGTCATTTGCAACTAACCTCCAGCAGGCATCCTCACCAATGAGTTAACCCATTCACTACCACCACACTACAGAAGGTTAACCCTTTACTATCACACTACAGACCATCTGTAGTGTGATAGTAAAGGGTTAACCTTCTGTATTGTCGCAGTGAAAGGGTTAACCGTTCGGTAGTGTGGCAGTGAAAGGGTTAACCATGAGGCCACTAAAACACTGGTCCATGTATTGATTTCATTCCACCTCGACTACTGCAATAGCATCCTTTATGGCTTACCAAAGAACATCCTGAATAACCTCCAATATGTCCAAAACTCTGCCCCCGCATGCTCACCTCCACCTGCCGCGCTGACCACATCACCCCTGTCCTCGGCAACCTTCACTGGCTCCCAATAAAATACCGGATACACTTCAAAATAGCTCATCACATTCAAAGCCCTCAACAACCTGCCCCCCCCCCCCCCCCCCCCTACCTCTCCGGGCTCCATCGCCACACCCCTACCCGTCGCCTCAGGTCTGCTGATGCCAACCTACTGACACCCATCAAGACCAGGCTCCAGACCCTGGGCGACAGGTCTTTTGCTGCTGCCGCATCCTCCCTCTGAAATGCCCTCCCCAGCCACATCCAGACTGCCAACACCCTACTGTCCTTTAAAACAGCCCTCAAAACCCACCTTTTCACTCTTGCATTCGACCAGGGGTGGATTTAGGATTGTAGGAGATCCGGGGCTTAGCCCAGATGGGCCCCCCCTTTTTTTTTCTTAGAATTTTTTTTTGTGCAGGCAAGGGGTGCTTTGGAGGGAGTCAGGCACAACCCCCTCCACGACAGATTTCTTTTGAATTTAATGAACCTGTATGTGCAATTTCCTGCAATATAGAGCCTTCAATCTTGACCAATAAAGCTGCTCTTTTCACTATAAAACTCAGTTAACCATAATGTAGTTATGGTTAGATTTATATATTGGGGGGGGGGGGATATATCATATTTTTCATATAATCAAAAAGTGGTGGAGCAAGATCATACCTTTGCTCCCCCAAGTTCAATAGTGGGAGAGCAGAGATGCTCCGAATGCTCTTATGGCCAGGCGTCTATGATTCACTGATACAAAGTAAAATAGTGCAGTGCAATAAAATAGTTAGTAAAATAGAATAAAATAATGCAATAGTGCATTGCAATAAAATAGTTATCATCGTATTTTTTCGGGAGGCCGGTAAGGAGTGCATTACAGTAGTCGAGTTGGCTTGAGATAAAGGCATGGATCTGGTTTTCAGCGTCCTTTTGATTTATAAATGGCCGTACTTTAGCTATGTTTCTAAGGTGGAAGAATTACGTTTTTGTCAACTTGTTGATTGTGATTTAAAGCTTAGGTCTGAGTCTACCATAACACCAAGACTTAACTCACTCAAATACAGTTAGCAGCTGGATAGACCACAGATGGAAATTAGCTTCTGCTAAATCTGGTGCAAACATATTTTCATGTAACAATGATGAATTGTAAAAAAGAAAAAAGAAAAAAATTAAATAGATTCGGGGCTTTTCAGAATACATCCGGGGCTTGAGCCCAGGTAGCCACCCCCTAGCTCCGCCCCTGCATTCGACCATATAACTGTTTTTGTTTTGGTTTGTATTTTTCAGTTTTTTTGTTGTTTACACTGCAAAGCGTTGTTGAGCACCGTAAAAGCACTATATGTATTGAATGCGTTATTATTATTATTACTAATGATGGTCTTAATGTGTGCGTGTGTGTGTGTCCCACTAGCGCTGACCAGTGGAACAGGGAAATATGTTCCATGTCTTTTTTCAGACACAAAATGTTGCGGTCCACCTGTTCCTCCCCCCCGTTCAGAGGTTTTTCCCTGCCCAGATGCGTGAATATTAAAGGCAACCAACTTGTGTTCGCCTTTTCGTTCAGCGTTTCTCTGATTGGCCACGTGACCGCCCTAGCATCCGCGCTGTGTGTTGTCAGTAACAGAGAGAGACGCGGCAGAGAGTGGCCACGCATGCGCATGAGGCTCCCCCAGGTGCTCTAAATACATGTTAAGATATTCAAAATCGTCACAGCAGTATAGTTTGTTTATACTTCAGAAGTGATGTACAGTGACGAGTGAATCTGGTAGTTGGTTGTTAAAAACGCGAAATAACATAATAACGTTACGCTTTCTAGTTCAGTCAGCTAGTTTGTTTATACTTCAGAAGTGATGTACAGTGACGAGTGAATCTGCCTCGCGCATTTCATAATCATTCAGAAGTGATGTACAGTGACTGCCTCGCGCATTTCATAATCATTCAGAAGTGAATCTGCCTCGCGCATTTCATAATCATTCAGAAGTGATGTACAGTGACTGCCTCGCGCATTTCATAATCATTCAGAAGTGAATCTGCCTCGCGCATTTCATAATCATTCAGAAGTGATGTACAGTGACTGCCTTGCGCATTTCATAATCCATTTCATAATCATTCAGAAGTGATGTACAGTGACTGCCTCGCGCATTTCATAATCATTCAGAAGTGATGTACAGTGACGAGTGAATCTGCCTCGCGCATTTCATAATCAGTCAGCAGCCTGCGTCGCCTGCGTCCTCCACTGCTGCCGCTTGCCTGCCGCGTGGGGGCGGGGGGTCGCGGCCAATCAGAGAAAAGCTGAACACAAGTTGGTTGTCTTTAATATTCACGCTGCCCAGATCCCTCCTCCTGCTCCTCATGTTCCCCTACCTGCTGGACAGATCCCACCATTCACCCTTGGACTACCCTCATCAGTGCATACCCTCCTGGTGCACTGGTGGCTCTTTAGTGTTTCCATGTCTCTCTGTGTCCTTCCCCTGTTACTTCGTCTCTTGCCCTTCATGTTCCCCTGTTAAATGTTATGTTCCTAGTTGTTAGTTTCCTTGTGTTGTTGTATGTTGTTGTTGTTATTGTTATTCTTGTCTTTAACAGTTTGAGTGCCAGGGGTCGCTATGGGCGTTGGGCCGTTGCATGCCAGCGCTTTGTTCAATGGGAATAAGTTCCGGTGTTTGCAGTGCTAAACCTATATTAAATATTATAGCTATGGATCTAATAACGTCGATTGTCAGTGAATTTCTTCCGGTCAAGATGCAAAAAACAGATAATGTTTTCATACATACATTTCAGTTTTATACCGTGGTGAATATGAGTATAGTTTTAGAGTGATCCTGTCTAATCCCAAGAAACTCCAGCAAACAGCGCTTCAATGCATTTCCTTAGAAATCGTGCCATTTCTCGCCTGATTTATGAATCATTCTGAAATAAACGCTAGATTATCGGTATTGTTTCATCATGCATGCACAAAAGCGGGGGAGGAAAAGCCGCCCTCCGTGCTTTGATCGCAGCCAACGGCACACACACACACGCGCTGTGATCGCTGTGAAAAAATCAACGGATCAATGCAAGATTGGTAACATAGAGTCCTTACCTCATCTATGATGTACTGCAAAAAGAATAATCCAATTATCTGATCGTCATTCCAAATATTGACGCGTCATGTGTCCAACGTTTATCCACCAAAACACATGAATCCACGGTGCTCCAGTGTCCCCAATCCATGTGTTATAACTTTACTCATGCCCAAGAAGGAAAACCCGGACCGGACTTGTTAGATCGATGCACAGCCCAAGCCAGAGGGATTCCAATGATGTGCAATACCGGCCGCAAGGCGTTAGGCGGCGGTATTGGCCATTTGCGATCTCAGAGCCATTCCCAATGATAACATCAGGCTGGATGGATGAATTATGAATGGATATAGCGAATAAAAGAAATAACGACCAAAACCCGACTTTTCTTGTGATTGGCGCTCAAACACTGGCGAGATAACCCAACTTTTTTCGTCCTTGGCACCCAATGTGTTAATGTTGTCCCCAGTGTGTTTTGGTCTGGTGTTGCTATTTAGGCCATGTCCCCACGTATCTGGATCTTTTGCCAAACGGATATTCTCAGGCTCTGTTTAAAATAAAATCCTCGTCCACACGACAGTGTTTAAAAAAAAATTCTATCCAGACACAAACACATAAACGCATATAAATTGCTCTAACAAGCATGCAGCCCAGTAGGTGGCGATAAGCGATATCGCAAATACCATAGTGGTACGAGCGGTCAGGGCGACTGAGAAACGATAGGAATTGTCCATTGGTTCACCCAGCCCACGTGACCATTCCTAGCATTTCCATTGGCTATATTGACATACATAGATGATAAATAGATAGATATAGCGGAGGATTATGCAGTCCAGAGGAAACAACCAATCTAGATATGTCACGATTCAATGCTTTACTCCTGCGCACTGGGCGACGGAGAGATACAATGTCAATGTTGAGATCACAATCTCCGGATTCTGAAACTAAATACGGCGAGTCCTTATCACAAACTATATATATAGTAAATTACAACAAGACATTAATTAATTGCATTGTACTGTTCACGCGTGATGCCAACATCCTCAACTATCCGCAACATCAGAGAGCATCAGGTGCAGACGCTCTTCTGTCTCGAGTCTACATTGCAATTTGGCTTTTAAATAAATCAAAAGCGTGTGTTTAACAACCTCAAAAACTTAATAAATAAACAAAAACGAAAAATCTACTTATGTAAACGAAAATGTCCAGTATAACTAAATAACAGATACATCCCTATATTACGCGCAAGCAGCGTCTGATGGCTGGATCTGTCGGCACTGGAGTATACAGTAGCTGTTACATCTAGACATTTATGAATGATATACAAGATATACATATATACAGTACTGCTTAAGAGGCAGAGATCAATAAGAGAAAATATATACATTCGAGGCGAGGGGGAAGAAACTACAATCTGTCTGTCATTTCAGCACCGCAGGCGCTGTCCATCTTATTACCTCTGTGCGCTTCAAGGCTACGGGTGCCTATTGTATTGCCATAGATAGAACAGTCTGAGCATGCGTACTGCGTAGGGAGCTGTGGCGCCATCGTTTATCTAGACTATGCGTTTACAGTGGCTACACAGATCCACTGAACGGATATTTTGGAAAATCTTCACTTCTTATGCGTTTAAGAAAATCTCCGTTTATGTTCCTGAAAACACCCTTTACGTGTGGATGAAAGGCCCAATCGTGGAATAAAATGTGCGTTTGGCAAAAGATCCAGATACGTGGGGACATGGCCTCAGTCTTGTACCCCAGTTTTGTTCAGTCTGTCCCTTCCCAGGTGTATCTCATTCCCAATCACCCTCATGTGTCAATTAGTCTGTGTATATCAGTCTTGTCTGCCCTCTTCCCTGTGTCGGTTCATTGTTTGCGGTTTCATGTTACATGCTTTGCTATGCTATTCGTCTCGCCCTCGTGTTCCTTGCTCCCGTTCGTGTTCCTTGACCTTTTGTTTCTCATTAAGTCTAGTTTTCAGTTTGTTACCTTCTTTGTTTTCGTGTACAGTTCGTCTCGTTTTGATAGTGTTTATTTTGTTGTTTTAGTGCCTTTATGTGTAGTTAGTTTTTGCACCCTTTTCCTGCCAGCATTGCTGAGTTTTTGTTATTGTCTTTGGAGAATCTTTTGTTGCTAAAGCCTATTTTCAACTTCACCCCTGGCTCCACGTCTCGTCTGCCTATTCTCTCCTCATTCTGTTCAGCAATTGGGTCCTCGACAACACAATCAACAATACAAAACTTTGAAAGCCAGACTCTTAAAAACTGTTCTGCTGGAAAGCAAAGGAAAGCTTTTCCCAGGTTTCAGTTAGAAAAGCAAATGTATTCCCTACAAACCAAAGTGTGTACTATATTCAGTCAAGATAATGAACACTCACTGTGCCAATACCTATATATTATTATTATTATTATATACTAATAAGTAATCAAAAGACTAAACAAACAAGTAACAACTACAAGAATCTGGAGCTGTCCACATCCCTAATACAAGTCTCACTGTACTTCCACTGTTTCTAATGCTGCCATCCTCTTCTCTCCCATGAAGCACCGTCAGAGTGGAATGTCTCCCTTTATTCCAGACCACTGCATTATTTCCTCTCATTCATGCCGTCCTTGACTTCAGGTGACACGTGCAGGGTTATCTGTCCATATGAATACATCATACACCTTCACTTGCAAATGTCTATTTAAAAGGATTGTACCACTCAAGGAGGAAGTGTCCAGAAGTAAAGACTGATGTATGATGATCACAACAATTGGCTGCAGTTAGGGTGACCAGGTGTCCCGCTTTTGGTTGTACTGTCCCACCATTTGACCGAATGTCCCGCATATTGAGGATGTCCCTCTTTTCGAAGCAAAAAAAAAACATGGGTCTAAAAGCCCCTCCCTACAGTAAACGTAGCAACCCGCCTCTTGTCCACACACATTGCTCTGCTCGTGACGCTACCTCATATCGCAGATCTGATTGGTTAGGTAGTAATTTAGCGCTCTGCTCGTGAGAGTCGTGACGCTACCTCATATCGCAGATCTGATTGGTTATAGTAATTTAGCACGCTGTCAAAATGTAGCGCGCTGTCAACGTTTAGCGAGCTGTCAAAAAAGAAAACAACATTACAAGCGAACTATGAATCAAGATGGAAAGCAGTTAAAAGAAACGGACCTGCAGTTACAACCAAGACTGGCAAACGACACATGCCTGGGTGAGGCCGATGTCAGGCAATCCTCAGGGAGATTTCTGTGTTGTGTCATAGTTCGTTTTCAATTGCTCATGGAGGAGAATACGACTTGAAGCGTCACAGTGGACGTGAGTCTTACATGAAAGTGGCTCACCAAAAATAATTCAGTCGATGCTTAGGTTTTGCCCCGGCTGCGATCTGCCGGGTTGGACATGAGAACGTTCACTCTTTTGTCACATTCTTCTGTCAATGGGTCATAAGGTATGATGATGTTCATTCATATGTTACACGTCAGTCCAGGGACCTGCATATACCTTATTGTGGTACTTCACTTAGGCAGTTCTCAGTGAGGTATAGAGGGTCCAATCTTTGGAATGCAGCTGATCCTATGCTGAGGAAATCTCCATCTCTGCTTATTTTTAAAGCAAACTACAAAAAAATTCTCATAGCCAAAAGTAGTAGATAAATAGGTCATACAGGTATGCATTTGGTTATGTGGGTGGGTAGGTTTGTAGGCAGGTGGGTGGGTTGTTATATATTATTATGTATGCAGTATATGCATGTATGTACTGTGTGTATGTATGTTTGTATTAACACGTATCTTTTGAATGTATTCTGGTATTTTATAATATGCATATTTTTGTATGTTTGATTTTATAAAATGGGAAGTTCTTGATAACCCTCTAGGCTTCCAACTTCTCCTTCACAATCGTTATAACTTATTATGTATTGTTTTTACTTCTGTTTAACTGTGTTAATAAACAAACAATGGGACATAAGGTAGAAGAATTTGATTTAATATGTTTTTAACAACTGTCCACACATGGACTTAAGTCTAACTGAATTGACCTCTGACCTCTGATCATACAGAGCAGACACCATTGTCACACCATTCTCTCAATCTGTCGGTCGGTCCTGATTATTTAAGCTGCTTCACTGTAAATGGGGCATTCTCTTTGTAGAGTGAAAAACAAGTATGTTTGATGTCTGCTTCATTTTCTCTTTGTTTCAGCCTATATTTTGCATTATTCTGGTACTTCTCGATTATGGCTTGCTGCTTCCTCTTCCTGCTTGATCTTCCTCTTCTTTCTGATTAGTCTTTGTCGCTGTCGTTTGCTGAGTTTACTAGACATCTGTGGAGCCTCTTCCTTTACATGTGTGGATGGTGCATTAACTGACTGCAGACACTGTTCGCTGGTTGGGAGTCCAAATTCGGTTTTGACAGTTGGTGTCGCCGTCACTTCGTCATGCAGATCCGGTTGCACTTGGGATGGCAAATGGTCTGACGGAGCCTTTGCCGATGTCACTTTACTGCAGCGTAGTGTTGCAGCCTTACTGCAGCGTAGTGTTGCAGCCCGAGACCTCTTCCCCCGGCGTGGCATGATGTTCTCACTAAATGACGTGATAGATAATGAACAAATCAGATGGGTTTTCAAATATTCACGCAAACCAGAAAGAAAGTTAAAGGAGCACTTCACTGAAAAACTATCCAGATTTATTTCACACATAATCTCACATCATACTGTGACATCACAAATGTTCTAGAATGTTCTATTATGACATCATACTGTGACATCACAAATGGTCTAGAATGTTCTGCCATTCATGCCATTCAAATTGTTCATCAGTCATACTAGAACATTCTAGAACATTTGTGATGGCACGCACAGTATGACGTCATAATAGAGGCATCACCCACACTTTCACTTTATTGTTCACATTTTTGTCCAGTAACTCCTGCCAGAGCTTTCACACCACACACAAGTGTAAGGTATCAAAACGACCGCATTCGTCATAGAGACTCGCGAGAGACCCTCTCCCGTTGGCCGGCGGTGCACAGGCATCACCCACATTTTCACAATTTCCAATTGTCTAGTTATAATATAATGTGTATGCTTAACACTTTGATCGCCATGGTTAAAATTCATAATTTACCATCCCTCGCCATCTCTATTTGTCTATGGAGAAGTTCCCCTTCTTTGCAGGGCTATAACTTTTTTAATTGTATTGCTAAATTGACATTATCATGGCCCATTCAAGGTCCTATATGTATTGTTCAGGGTGTATCAATGTTATACTTTTTCATTCACATATTCATACTAAAATACGGTCTAAAGTATAAGTATGTTTTTATCGTTTTCTGCAGCTTTCTTCAGAACGTGATTTATAGCCCTAAATGCATTATATGCATGATGAAATACAGTTTGATAGCGATCTGTGCCAGATAAAAAATTTCAACTGCACGTAGTTCTAGAAGTTACTACGTATCATCTGATGATGACCGAATGGGCGGGGGGTCGTTTATAATTCTGTGGGCAGCGTTAGATGATTCATCCAGTGTGGGTCATATGTTCATCATAGCAGTTTATATGGAACACGTTAGAATATAACGCTGCAACTCACCGTGGCTTCCTCGCGCCGCTGGCAGATGAGCGTGGAACAGAATTTTTTCTATTATGGGATGGAGAAATGCCTGATACATTTCCAGGTTGTATAATAGTATATACGTCCAAATCATGTTTTTTCGAGTTATTTGCACCGATCGATGTTCACTGTGTCAAGACGGAGTCTCTCCAGTGGCGGCTCGCCACTAGGGGCGCTCGGGCCAGGGTTTCCGTTAGAAAAAATTGTTGCCGGTCTCCGTGACCTGCAAGATTTCAATCTACCGGACAAATGAGATTAATTCCGGTCATAGTTTATTGAGCTTTAAAACAATTTATAGGCAGACTATATAAAGAATGTCATCCTCAAGGCATGTAGATTTATAATATTATTATTTAAAACTAGGCTACTTTTGCGTATACAGTCATTAATATATTCCAAATAAAATAAGTCCCTCGATACTCCGTGCTGCTGCTGACTTGAAATAAAATAGACCGCGTATGTGGGCAGTCGGTCCGACACTAAACAGCAGTCTGTTATAATCACATTTTTATGAGCTAACGAATTCCGTTATATTGGACATTTGTATTAATTATATCAAGCGAAGAACTGAGAAATTTTGCAGAGAGAGACGGCAACGTTATCGTGGCCGGGTTTGTGTGATGTATTTCTCCACCTCCCAACGACTTGGTGCTGGTCATAATGTCCGGTGAAAACAACTCCCTCCAAGCACAACTTGATCACCCGAACCGTACCAAAACAGGCCAAAATTAAATAGCCCATGCGACGAACGATTCATTACATTCGTTTCATCGTTGCTCCACCAAGCAGCCGGTCCAACAATGAAAGCTGTTATCAGCGCGAGCCGGCAGCAGTTAGTTTGCAAGAAGCATCCAGCTGCAGACCCGCAGAGCAGCTTTCCAGGTCTGGGGACCGCACTGTGCCAGCAAAGCTGGTGGGTTATGTGGGTCTGCAGCTGCATGCCTTCCGCAAATCCAGCAGCAAGCTCTCGCTGAGCGAAGCAACGACAACAAACGCAATGATTGTTTCGTTCACCCAACTCCAGCCCATCCAAATACAATTCAAATAATCAAACTGTGCCCAGAGGGAACTATTTTCACCGGACACTATGACCGGAGAGATTAAATATGTCGGACTTCAACAGATTTTGCCGGCCAAATACCGGTAATTACCGGCTAACGGAAACGCTGGCTCGGGCGCCGCCCCCCCTCAGGCCCTACCCTGGTTATATGAGAGAACAAGAAAAATAAGTTTTTAGTTTTATAGCCCTATAAATAATATAAACATGTTTAAAATTAATAATATTTACTCATTTTAAGTATGTTTGTGTTTCCAATGCACAATATAACGTTATTATCGCAATTAAAAAACACTAGTTTTCCAGAGCAGGAAGTGACATCACGTTTTTTTTATTTTTCGGCCCGGGCTATACGCGATATCGCTCTGAGTGCGCGTCACAGTTTGATCGCTGTATCAGTCACAGCCAATCAGTGCATAACGCGTTGTGCGTTGAAATATGACTATTATGTTGGAATCCGGGCGCGATTTGAAGCGGTCTAGCCAGTAGCGTCAAGAATATCTGTAGCCGCATTTCGCGGAGACGCTCTCTGATTGGCCGACGCCAGTATTTTTTTCCGTAGCAGAATTTCACAGAGACGATCTCTGATTGGCCGAATCCAATTTCTAGGTTATTCCTAGGTTGGTCGGTGGAGATAGTTGTGTTGTTGTGAGAATGATGCAGGCAGCTGTTTGGCTTAGACGAGCGTGCCGTGACTGCAAGTTCTTTAGACTGTTAAGCTTAGGCACTCTTTCAAAGTTGGTTACGGTTAGAGTTTGTCTTAGAGCATGGCGATAGAACGCCAGGTAGTTTGCAGGCTGTTCGAGGCGGAAATGGACAAAGACACAGCTCTTCACTCACACAGCTTGTTGGCTAACAACAAGCTATATGGATGCGGAGGGACAACAATGGATGGACATCAACACAGGCTGGATGGACAATGCCATGGAGTGGATATACTTTATCAACAAGCCAACAACAAGGTAGATTAGCGATCTTAACTCTAGTTTAATACATGATACGTTGTCTACTGATGCCGCATAACGTTGTAACGTTACAGCTTTCAGCTAACGTTAGCTACTGCTAGCTGTTAGCTCCGTTATCTTAGCTGGCCACTTTTATAATTACTTCATGGAAACGGAGTAACGTTAACGTTTAAACGTTATGTCGAGGTCATACAATACTACAGTCGACATAAGGTTAACGTTACCCCGTTTCCATGAAGTGTTTAAATAGCAGCAATCTTGTTGAAAATGTAACTTTACTAAAATGCTCTCTCTCTCTCTCTCTCTCGCTCTCTCTCTCTCTCTCTCTCTCGCTCTCTCTCTCTCTCTCTCATTTCGCCGCATGTGGGGCATAACCACTCAGACAATGAATGGTAACTTGTTTAAAATAACGAGCTTTACAAATGTGTTTATTATTGAATGGATCTGACATCATCTGAGAGAGAGAGAGAGAGAGAGAGAGAGAGAGAGAGCGAGAGAGAGAGAGAGCGAGAGAGAGAGAGAGAGAGAGAGAGAGAGCTGTGCGTGTTTGTGTTGGGCTATTGGAAACGTCGTTGCATTTGACTGACTGATCATATATTGATCGATGGCAATGGTGATAATATTCGCCAATGCGTGCCTTGTACATGTTTGCAAAATGTTTGGTATAGCGCCCCTAGTGGCGAAGTACCCACCGGCCGCCACTGAGTCTCTCTAACGATAGCGAGTGCCCGGACCACATATGGATGAGCATTTCCGGTTCAAAGGGTCATTTCCTGTTGGCGATCTGCCGATCGGCCACCAGATGGCGCTCTTGAACCGCTAGAGAGTTGAGTGGAGCTTTGCAGTGTATCTCAGGGCCCCGGAGGGGAAATATGATTTCGATCACAGATTTTTGAAATATTGATATCAAAGACGAGTTACGGCGTCTTCGGCAGAATGAGCATGGCTAGGAATGACGTCTAAACACGTCATCGGCGATTAAAGTGTTAACTAATAAATTATTATTGTGACATTTATTTGTGTTGTGTTTTCTTGCATTTATTGCAGTGAACAAACGATTAAAATGTGTTGTTTTTTCTGCAAAATGGTAAAGTCTATAGTTTGTATATGGAACAGATGTATACAAATAATCACATATAACTATTATAATTAGATTACTGCAGTTGCCCAGGCATATATGGCAGATTCCTTTTAAGAATCATATATGTTTGACTATTGACTTACAATTTCTTTGGTAGACCATATCATATTAATATATTATATGAATATTATATGGTCTACCAAATAAATTGTAAGTCATATGATTCTTAAAAGTAATCTGCCATATATGCCTGGGCAACTGCAGTAATCTAACATAATAGTATAAAAAACATAGGTGAGAAGAGATGAGTTAGCGGACCCCTATTAATCGATTAGTCGACTAATCGGTCGAAAGGAGCCGTAGTCGCCTGGCCAACCTCTTAGTCGAATATAATAAAAATAAAAAATAAATCATTCTTTCCAAAAGAAAAGAGGCCTAGAAGCGTGGCTAACGCTAATGGCACGCATACCAGAGGCTAACTGCCTACGAAAACAGGCACAGAGGCACTGAAAGAGGATTTCACCCATCTAATGAACACACTAGACTAGACAAATATCAACATGTATCCATCAGTGCAGGGGTTCTCAACCTTTCTGCTGCCAAGGCACCCCTGTGTCCAATAAAACATTCCAGGGCACCCCTACATACGATAAAGACTTTTCCGGTCCTGTCTTTTTTGCTACAATGATGACAAAAGTGCTTGCTTTCAAAATAGCGTTTATTTAACCCATTGAAACCGGGAAACACATTTGTGTGTATATGCAGGCTATATAATGCATTATTAGCAGGCGTTTCAGGTCTAAATGTATAAATAAATATAGCAATAGTGTGACCATTTCTCAAACAGAAAATCATGTATTTTTTTTTAAATACAGAAAAGGATCACACAACATGATACCAGTCTGGTTTAGCATGAGAACACAACATTGCAGCTGCACTGTTTGACTGGGGCAATCTCAGCGGTCAAATTGGTACTGAATTGGTATTGGTAACTGTAACCTGTTTCGATGGACGAGTTAAAAACGTGTCCATTTTGTGTGAAAATTCAGCTTTGCGGTTCACGTTGGAAATATTCTAGTGAGGTGACGATTGATTATGACATCACATCCCTGCAGAGTGCCTTTTACTGTTTATCTGTTAAATACAGTTTATTCATTCATTCATTCATTTACATTTTGTATCATAATAATCATAACACAGCGGCTGACACTCACTTGTTCTGCGAGTAGACCATCGCCGTTGGAAGCGTGTAATTGGCACTTTTCAGAAGCTGTGTGGTCCGGTCTTGAACTTTCCATAACGTGTCTCGATAAATCCATTTGATTAGATCCAGCACTGAATGCATTTAGTGATTATTATCACAACGACGATTGCAATAGCCGCTTTGCATTTCCTTGATAACGGACATAGGACTGCTCTGGAAATGCGTTGGAAAAAGTAATGACGCCTGCCGCGGACGTTAAGTTGGTGAAGTTTCTATAATAACTTTACGAAACGTGTGATCGATTTCTTTTTTAGTTCATGTTATTAAGATTAGGCAATTATTGTATACACATGAAGCACTAGATAGACTATTTGTTTAGTTAAATAGTTGCAGGGCTGTACGTTAACTTTTTTTGCACATAGCACTGGTGCTACAGAGGTTGATAGTTTTGTAGCACAGGCCAAAATCTTGTAGCACAAGTATAAAACGTGTTATATTTAGGGATGTCCCGATCGCCTTTTTTTGCCCCCGATCCGATCCCGATCATGTGATTTTAAATATCTACCGATTCCGATCGTTCCCGATCCGATCTTTCACATTAGTAATCAATTTTGACGCATTTGTGTCAGAAACTGGCGGAGCAAGAAGCCCCTCTGTTGCCTATAGTCCGGGGCGCGAGCGCGGCGGCTCTTGTTATTACATTCATATGTGCTTCATATGAGAAATATTAAAAGTTTCAATATATGTTTGCACATTAGTATACATTCAGTGTTCGACTTACGTAATGATTAGCTCCATTCTGGTCTGAAACGCCGACGATAATCCTTAGTCACACAGCAAATAATTGCCGTTATCTGAAAAGTTAGTCTGAAAACTCCGCCTCCTGCTGCTTCATGAGTTTTTCCTCCACGCGAAATGTCCTCCTTGCAAACATTGCAATTGCTGTTGGACTGGCTTGACTTTCTATTTTAAAATGCTTAGTTACAAACCTCTAGCAGCTGCTCAAGTCAGTGGATAACCATGTTTCGGGGAGCAACGTGTTGTTGTGATGTGAGCGTCTAAAGTTAAAGGGAAAGTGTTTGTTGCAACGGTGTAAATTAAAGGGGATGTGTTTGTTGTGGACAATTATTCTGCTCTGTGTGACAATAAATACATTAATGATATATTATATGTAATTTAAAACCAAAACTAAGGCCTCCGTATGAGTTTAAGACGTGAACATGGTCATGTTTGTTGGAAAAAAATAAATAAAAAAATAAATCTTTTTTTGACTGCCGATTTTTATTAAAAAAGATTCCCGATCCCGATCCTCTGAAAAGCACGTGATCGGCGCCGATCCCGATCACGTGATCGGATCGGGACATCCCTAGTTATATTTGTAACAGTCACAAATGTGCCTATTGTATTTGTGTTATTTAGTTGCAGTGCCATGTTTGGCTGTCATTTTCATGCTGACAAGTTGACGTCACACAGCCAGACACGTTACGTGTAAGGAATTGCATTACAAAAAATGTTTAGCTCTTCCAGACATTTAAATGAAAAACAATTTATTGTTTTTAATACAAATAGACCTCCTGTTCACTATAAAGTGCCACGTTTTGATATATTGAGCTTTAAACTTTAAGTAAATTTTTTGGAACACGCAACCCCTTCCTCTCCCAAACCGTTCCTGCAATTGTTTTATGTTGCATGATGATCATGGATACATTTATTATGTATTGTATTTTTTATGTTTAAATATCAACATCATCTGTCTGTCCACCCTCAGTACATTTACTATCAATATAATATACTCGTCTGACATATCATTTCAAACGCACACACACGGAGGGAGAATGCCCCCCCCCCCCCCCCCTCCTCCCCAGTCCTCCTTCCAAGTCCCCACTCTGCTGTTCTGTCGCTCTGAACAGGGCTTTAGCTTGTTGTTAGCTTATGCTAACGTCGCGTTAATTCCGGTCATAAAGGAATGTCAAGGATTGCAAAGCATGTTATATGCATTTGACCCGTTGCAGAATAAAACAGCAGGGATTTGTTTTGGTTCGCGAAAACACTATCCTTGTTGCAATGTGCGTGTTCACTGTTCCAGACTCTACTGCTGCCTGAGACGCTACTAGTACTGCTGTGTGGAGATGCATCCGGCTGTGTGCTGTAGAGCGGATATGAGTCACGACACCACGGATTTTCAAAATAAGAGTATCATAATGACCTGAATGTTGCTAGCTTTCGGAGCCTAGTTATTATAGCTGGAGCTGCGCTAGGGCAGAAAGGAGACCCGCTACAGGATTTTCAAAATAAGACTTGTCATTCTATATTTTTAAAGAACATTCCCAGGCATCTCGCGGCACCCCTGGCAGCTCTCTGTGGCACCCTTGTGTGCCGCGGAACCCATGTTGAGAACCGCTGCACCAGTGGACCAATTGCATGCTTTTGCAGAGGACAAGAAGCCTTCAGTCGACTCCTTCAGACATTAAGCACCCCCCACAGCCCAAATGGAATGATACAAAATAAAAATAAAAAATAAAAATAAACGTTTAAAAATATATATATATATTTTTTTGACCAATAGTCGACTAACGGCAAATTTTGGCCAATCCTAGTCGACCATCCAAATCCTTAGTCGGGGACAGCCCTAGAGTTAGGTAGTGATATCTGAAGGCAGAAACGACTAGGGATGCCCCGATCGATCGGCCACCGATCGTTATCGGCCGATAATCA
This sequence comes from Notolepis coatsorum, assembly GCF_963971535.1. Lineage (NCBI taxonomy): Eukaryota > Metazoa > Chordata > Actinopteri > Aulopiformes > Paralepididae > Notolepis > Notolepis coatsorum. The sequence continues at coordinate 90,420,349 of NC_140180.1, forward strand.
GTATAAATATGCGATCGGTGAATTCCGATAATGATTCATATTCGCCGATCGCGGAAACCGATCAAGCGGAGATCTCACTCGCTGTCTGTCTCAGACACACAGGACCTGCAAACTGCCGCTGCTCTTCCTCCCTAGCCCCGCCCGCACCCGTGTACAGTTTGTAAACACAGAGGAGGCTCCTCTGCTCAGTCTATAGTGCATTCGACCTGAGCTAACGTTAGCTACCTAGCTATCGTTACTGTTTAAACAAAATTACCCAGTCAACTATTCACTTTTAGTAGGCATTGTTTAACGGTATTTAGCCGGCTAGCTACTGATAGCTCCTGATATCAACAAATGCTCCAGCAAGTCTTGTAGTGCATGTATGATACCTCCGTTAGCTCGCGTTAGCTGATGTTAGTTCACTGTTCAAAACGAAATTTCCCATTCAACTAAATAGTTCACTGAGGCGTCGTCTTAACGTTATATATCCGGCTAGCAGTAGCTACAGATAGCTCCTGATTAGGGCTGGGCGATATGGCCCAAATATGATATCACGATATTTTCTGACCTTTCGGCGATACACGATACGCATCACGATGTTTTTCTTTTTTTCCCCAAACAATTCATTATGAGGCTTACCAAGACAGTATTTGAGTTTGCAAGCTAACATTAAAGACAAAATAAAATACCCATGCATTTAGCATTTTTATATTATATATTAATTATTGGATTATTAGATTATATATTGCATATATTTAGCAATGAGATATTATATGATTTAGATATGAAATATGATGAATTGAAAATGGGGGACCCTGATGTAAACAAGACGAAAGTCTTTCTCTGGGCCCTATTCCCCGTACCTGGTTCAACTAAGTCGATCAAGAGTCCCATTATCCAGATTCAGTTAACCCGATGTTTGAAGCCGGGATTTTCCTGTTCCTGGAACGCTGATTCAGTCTCGTTAACTCAAACCAGACTTGAGACTCTGGATAAGTGCGCGCGGCCGCTTCAGTTGAAAAGACAGGTGTAGATCGCAGAAATCCTGATCTTCTAACGGCATTGATTGATTGATTGTTTTACAGATTGCAGGCGGCTCAATAGCCTTGCAGACAAGTTAAATGCATAATCTATAGGCTAATTTTAAATCGCTCATTACCCCAATCAATCAGATTATATTTCTTTAAACGTTCCTGCTGGCAGTAGGTTTATGCATTGAATAATCAAATGAGATCTTGCTAGCGAAAATAATTAGTTCAACTGTTTCAGAATAAGGATACGGCTCTCTTATCCATTGATTGATGTATGGTGGATTTTTTATTTATCTGGACTGTGGTGTGACGGTTTGTCCTTTTGACTTTCACGCAGACGACCGGGGTTCGAATCCTAGTCTTTTCCTTCTTTTTGCAATGTAGGAATAATTCAATTTGGTGCACGTTGAGAGCTATATAAAGAATGACATCCTCAATGCATGTAGATTTATAATATTTTAACTTAAAACTAGGCTACTTTTGCGTATAATCATTAATATTATATTCCAAAAAATTATATTGGAAACACGGGGTTTCGAACACCGGTCGCCCGGTTGCCAGGATTGAGCACTACCGCTGCGCCACTGTGCCAGATGGGATAAATTCATTGTTTATACATTAATGAACGAGAGACCCGTGTTTAGAATATTTTTTCTTTTGAATGAAGTTTTATCTCTTTATTCTCAAATGCATTAATGTGACGTCAACGGCTCATTCAATTTCTCAAATCCGTCAAACAGCGCATCTCATCAGACATTTTAATCCCAGTTACAATATCACACAAAATCCACAATCCACGCATAGACACTTCAATTTTATGCTTGAATGAAACAAAATCCAGGCGCTCCTCTCCTTCCTCGCTCCTCATCCACAGCGGAGAATATGAAAGGAATCAGAGCCAAACGAGCGATAGGTTTCAATCATTAAGGATATCCCCGCGGGATTCACATTTGCAATGCTGCGCGTTGTTAAAATAACCACATAATGTGTACATCGCACCTAGCGAGCGCCACGGTATATATAACGTGCATTATTTAGGACAAAGTGAATTTAGTATCAGCATTTTGGGTCTATTTTACATTTCAAAAGCCCCCTCTGGAAGAATGGAGCACAAAAACGTAATTCAGAATGGTATAATGCAGATCCTAGACTGTGAGAATCATTTCAGGAAACGAGCTGTCACTTCTTTGCGGGGGCGTGGCCATGGTTCATCCGGCTAACTTGAACTTAACCCTGCTCTCGACCAGGCTCAAACTTTTTGATCTGTTGTCATAGTGATTTAGACAATCGCGCGTCGGGGAATGGGAAGGTCCGGCTTAAGTCAGGCTTGACCGAAAGTTATCCGGCTAACTCAGTTATCCAGGTACGGGGAACGGGGCCCTGGTCTGCATCCTCCAGTCCACTGTTGACTGTTGTTGTATTGAGCTGTACTGTATTGTACCCATGCTGCAATCTGTTAATAACATTTTTCATTCATCAGACGGCAAACAGAATCATTTTGATTGACAGTCGCGTCTGCCAATTACGTCACATCGCTTGCACCCGCCCTGCTGTTCTTAGCACCAATCGGCAAGCGCGTTTTCATTTTTTACTTCCGCCATTGGAGAGCTCAATGACAACAACAATGGCAGCGGTAGCTCGCCGCGGCCGACGTTTAGCTTTTAGCTCCGCAGAATGACTAAACGACTGGAGGCATAATGATTTTACTGCAACGGATGTTATAATAAAAGCCTTTCCATTAGGGGTGGACGGTATAAACGGTATACGGTATAAACGGTATGAATTTGCTCTACGGTATGGATTTTGCCTATACCGTGTAACCGGTAGTGCAGCTCTAAAATAGCAATGACGTCATGTAACCACAGCGCGACTATTTCACTCGCATTTGCCCCTAAAAATAGATAGAATTAGTCATAGATAATAGATATGTGCGAACTGGAAAAAGTTATTTAGGAGGCTTCGCGCAGTGGGCATGCCAGCCCCTCCCGCACGCATGCAAACACGGGTCTACTAGTAGTCTAGTGGGACGGGACGTCTCCCTGTGCTAACGTTAGCTTAGCTACCGTTACAAAATGACCCAGTCAACTATTCACTTTTAGTTTAATACATGATGAGGCATTGTCTAACCGAACGGTATCTAGTCGGCCAGCTACCGATAGCTCCTGACATCAACAAACGCTCCATCAAGTCTAGTAGAGAGTAGACGTGTATGATAGCTCCGTTAGCCGTAAGCTCACGTTAACGCAAGTTAGTTCACCGTTCAAAACGAAATGTCCCATTGAACTAAATAATTCACTGAGGCGTTGTATTAACGTTATATATCCGGCTAGCAGTAGCTACAGATAGCTCCTGATATCAATGTCTTATAACACTGATTCGATGCGTATTCGAGCTGAGGGCTTGCTAACGTTATACCAATACAATAGGGTCCAGGTGCAGCGCCGGAGAATCCTGGCCGTAGCTCTGCTCGAGGCTACTCGAGTATAGGTCCAGGTGCAGCTCCGGAGAATCCTGGCCGTAGCTGGAGGCTACTAGAGTACACACAGACAGTGGAGCTTGTTGCGTGGTGGCGATGTCTCGCAGATAATACAAGTACAAGTCTAATTATATAATATATATATTTTATAAAAAAAAAAAAATTATATAAAAAAAAAAAAAAAATTTATCAAAAACGATGATACCGTGATATATACCGTTACCGTCTATGCTTCAGATTATACTGTGATATAAATTTTAGACCATACCGTCCACCCCTACTTTCCATACATCTGTCTGATTGAAAACTTTATTAACAGACCGCAGAATGGGCACAACTGAGTCAGCACGGGCTGAGATATGAACGACTAATGCTTGCTATATCTAGGTCGACCTCGGACGTTGCTATGTAAATACGCTGATGTTATTGAAAGTGTAACTATATAACGTTAATGCCACAAAACGAATGCCTTTGTTAATCATAAGTAGTAACTTTTGATGCACTAGTGTGTGTGTGGGGCGGCGCTGTTCAAAAGTGTCAACGTGTGGACCAGATTGACGCGACACAAGCCTCTTGGGCAAAACATCACGATATCCACGATACGTTTAAAAAGTGTATCGTTAATGAACTGTACCCGATATTTATATAATATCGTCATATCGCCCAGCCCTACTCCTGATATCAATGTCTTATAACATTGACTCGATGCGTATTCGAGCTTAGGGCTTGCTGAATGTGATTTAACGTTATACCAATACTAGGGTCCAGCTGCAGCGCCGGAGGGTCCAGCTGCAGCGCCGGAGAATCCTGGCCGTAGCTGGAGGCTACTTGTACACACAGACAGTGGAGCCGTTTGCAGATAGCGAGCATTTTGACTTGTTGCGTGGTGGCGATGTCTCGCAGATAATACAAGTACAAGTCTAATTATATAAATAATATAATATATATATTTTATATAAAAAAAATAAAGCATTTATATAATTTTATTTTTTTATTTTAACACTTTGGTTGCCTAAGGTTAAATTAATGATATACCATAGATTGCCAGCGCTATTTGTCTATGGAGAAAGTCCCCTTCTTTGCAGGGCTATAACTTTTTAAATTCTATTGCTACATTGCCATTATTAGGGCCCATTCAAAGTCCTATATGTATTGTTCATTGTGTAGCAACGTTAAACTTTTTCATTCACATATTCATAGTAAAGTATGGTCTAATGTATAAGTATGTTTTCATCTCTTTCTGCAGCTTTCTCCAGAACGTGATATATAGCCCCAAATGCATTATATTGATGATGAAATACAGTTTGATGGCAATCAGCGCGATATAAAAAATTCCAACTAGACGTACTTCTAGAAGTTACTACACGTCATCTGATGTTGACCGGATGGGCGAGGGGGCGTTTATAATTCCGTGGGCAGCGTTATACCAATCATCTAATGTGGGTCAAATGTTGATAATATCAGTTATTATCGAAGACGGTAACGTTACACGCTGAAACTCACCCCAGTCTCCGCGCGCCGTTGGGCGATCATCGTCGAGTAGAAATTTTATCATTATGGGATATATTATTACCCGGTCCATCTCCAGCTTGTATAATGGTATATACGTCCAAATCATGTTGTTTATCGAGTTATTGGCAATCGATCGCTATGTAGAGTGACGAGCTAGAGTCACGGGACATGTACCGAGTGGCCGGAAGCAATACGGACGTCTAGCAAAACCTCTAGTGCGCTTCCTGTTAAGCGCTTGCGCCGATCGGCCACCAGATGGCGCTCCTGAACCGCCAGAGAGCTCAGTGGGTCCTGCTGGTGAATCTCAGGCCAGCGGAGGGACATTATGAATCCGATCGCAGATTTTTGAAATATTGATATAAAGACGACGTACAGCGTCCCCCGGCAACTTTAGCATGGCCAGCAAAGACGTCTAAAGACGCCCCCTGGCAGTCAAAGTGTTAATCAAAAATGATCGGTATCGGATCGGTATCGGCCGATATGGCTCACGACGATCGGTGATCGGTGGCAAAAAACGTGATCGGGGCATCCCTAGAAACTACAGTATATAGGCTTAGGCTATGATATAAAACAGGCAGAACTATACGTTTCTTGTAAAACTTCCTGAAAGCAGAACTATAATGTATCTTTTAAAACCTTCTTAAGGCAGAGCTATATGTTTCTTATAAAACTATCCAAAGGCAGATCTATAGTTTTAGTTTCTTATAAAACTTTCTGAACGCAGAACTATAATGTTTCTTATAAAACCTTCTTAAGGCAGATCTATAGTTTCTTATAAAACTTTCTGAACGCAAAACTATATATTTCTTATAAAACGAGCTGAAAGCAGAACTATGTCATTGTTATTTTTATTAAATCGTCTGATTGCAGAACTATGTTTCTTATAAAACTTCCTGAAGGTAGAAAAAATATGTTTCTTTTAAAACATCCTGCAGGCAGAACTACAGTATATGTTTCTAATAAAGTTTCATGAAGGTAGAACTATGTGTTTCTTATGAAACTATCTTAAGGTAGAACTATTGTGTTTATTATAAAAACCTTCTTATGGCAGAACTATACGTTTCTTATAAAACATCCTGAAGGTAGAACTATGTTTCATATGAAACTACCTGAAGGGTCAACTATATGTTTGTTATAAAACTTCCTGAAGGTACAACTATGTTTCTTAACACTTTGAGTGCCACTCACGGCTTTTCTCGGGTTTACGCCCTGACCGTTGAATGCCACGGTCACAGGTATTCTCGGGTATTATTATTATTTTTTTATTAGCGATCGGAAATCATATTGCATCACGCGAGCCTATCGTTGGAGATCCAGGGACCGCTGGCGCTCAGATGTGAAAAAAGCGCCCCCTATCGTCTCCCAGATGGTAAATCACCCTTTTGGAATGGACTCAATGTGGGAGAACGGATTTCTGACTCCACATTTTACTTCTCACTGATGCAGCCGGGGTCTACCAGAGTTCATTCTGGAGCCTCTGAGCCGTGTGGATCATGTGTTATACTGTACACACGATGGATCAATACATTTATAGATTTTTTCGAATGGCGATCGGAAATTGGAATAAACCATTTGGATACCATCTGACCTCAGGTAAGGAATCTATGTTATCAGTGTTAGGATAATCAGACTCGTTTTCACAGAGATATAAGCGTTTATGTGATATGTGATATGGCTGTTTTGACTGTAAAAGCCAAAAAGGAAATAAGAGCAGCGATTATCAGCGCACGGCACGAGCGTGCGTGCACACACATATACTATCGATCATCTAGCGTTTATTTGAAAACGATTCATAAATAGGCCGACAAATGACAATGTTCTGGAATATTTCAGTAAAAGGCGATTATCATAGGCATGGGTTGTTTTTCCCCGGAAAACGGGTGATTTTCAAAATGCTATCAAACGGAAATGAAGCGATAAAAATACAATCTGCCTTGCCAATGTTGACTGGAAAATGAGTCTTTGATAAGCGACGGGCAGATTAGACACAGCCATAATTTAAAACATAGATTAGGCGATATTAACGTTAACATTGGCCGTGGATGGTGGCATTCAACGGGGTAAAATGGAAAACACGGCCGGCACTGAAAGTGTTAAGTAAATGTACTTACCCCTTTCACTACCACACTACCAAAGGGTTAACCCTTTCACTGCGACAATACAGAAGGCTAACCCTTTCACTGCCACACGACAAAGGGTTAACACTTTCACTACCACACTACAGAAGGTTAACCGTCTGTAGTGTGGTAGTGAAAGGGTAACCGTCTGTAGGGTGGTAGTGAAAGGGTTAACCTTCTGTAGTGTGGTAGTGAAAGGGTTAAGTATCTAAAGTAAATGTATGCATTCTACATAATGTTTGTGTATTGCAGTGCTTGGGAGCTTTCAATTCTCGTTCCATTGACCTCTATAGGCTATGTTAAAGTGGTATGTGGTCCACTTATGCTGCTCTGAGTAAAGGTTGTGTTAAAGTGGTATCTGGTCCAGTTATGCTCTAGACTAGAATGCTCTCATTACGTCTTCTTGAAGTTGACAGGCTTCAAATATGAAAGTATATACTTCATACATTTCTGCCATGTTTTATATGCAAAATAATTTTATTCTAAGTAACTAGTAACTGATGAATTGAGATAAATATAGTAGAGTAAAAAAGTACAATATTTCCTTTGAAATTTAATAAGTGGTGCTGTAAAAAAAAAGTGTAAAGTGTAAAGTTCCCTAAAAAGAAAAGTCACGTAAAGTACAAGTAGCTTGAAATTGTACTTAAGTACAGTACTTGAGTAAAAATACTTAGTTACTTTCCACCACTGCGTCTACTGTTGTGTCTTCATGGATCTTCCCCTGAACCTAATTAGCCCAGCTGCTTGTGACTCTCATTAGCTAACAATCGTATGGGTGTCTGTATAGACCACTACACTTCCGCGTTACATTGAAATCAGGGAGGAGATTGCGGGGGGGTCAAATGAATGGATGTGGACGAGAGCCGTGATGGAAGTGGTTGCCGATACGGCTGTGGGGGTGCTAGAGACATGATCGAATAGACGTTTATGCGCCTCGCTCTCCTGAACACGGCGTGACCCATAACTAATCGATCAGAACTAAATCGGCAGAGAAAAAGCCCATTTTAAAGCACCTATTCCGCGTGGACATGCGCAGAGTGCCCATGGAGTCTGGACGACGCGAGATGACGCTCGAATGAATGTGGACTGTTCCATCAGAGGGGGGAGCTTCGATGGTCATGTAAGTGGCTACAGACCGCTGCACTTAAATATAAACATTCGTCTACCTGTAGACTCAATGAGGTAATTGTAGATGTCGCCATAACAAGACGCGTCTGGCCATTTAGTGGGATCATTTTTTCATTATCCTGTTCGGCTGGCCACCGAAGCTCCCCCCTCTGATAGAACAGTCCACATTCATTCGAGCGTCATCACGCGTCGTCCAGACTCCATGGGCACTCTGCGCATGTCCACGCGGAATAGGTGCTTTAAAATGGGCTTTTTCTCTGCCGATTTAGTTCTGATCGATTAGTTATGGGTCACGCCGTGTTCAGGAGAGCGAGGCGCATAAACGTCTATTCGATCATGTCTCTACTAGCACCCCCACAGCCGTATCGGCAACCACTTCCATCACGGCACTCGTCCACATTCATTCATTTGACCCCCCCGCAATCTCCTCCCTGATTTCAGAATCCCGGAAGTGTTACGGTGGTCAATGCCAGTCTTCATTGAGCCCTGAAGAGAGCACATTCCCCGTCAATGATAAACTGAGAGAAAACACACCAGTGTCAATTAACACCTTTACCACGACTTCCACCTGTTTCCAATCAACTAATTAGACAAAGAAAGGTGACTTGCTGTCAAACCTGCAGAACACCGGAGTGTTTCCATAAGAGGCCTGTGAGGAAAGACATCTCCAGTGTGTGTTTGCTGAAGGTGGACAAAACAGGGCCTGGATTCAAATTTCTGGACTAGATTGAAACTATGGCTAAACCCATGGGATTTGTTCTAAGGTAGGTGTCAAGTTTGTTCTTGTTTTCCCCACTTGAAGGGCTCAGGCAACGTGATAAAGGAAGGATATAACTGACTTCTTTGACCTTTGTTTGTCATTTATTTGGTTGACAAATGGTTGTCACAATAGCAGGTTATAAACCTGAAAGGGTATGAAAGTAAATGTATCAACATAGGCTATAATAATACCATAAATTATAATTAACATTAATACATTTAGCCTATATCTATCAGTTCATTCAAATAAACACTTACCAAATGCATTTATTATGAACATTCATTCAGCATTTACCAATACATTTGACATTTTGTATTATATATATATACATGCACACCTTATATTTATTTATTACAATAATCAACATTCTTTAAACTTAACCATGTCCTGAATGTCATGCATCAATGTCATGCATCAATGTTCAAACAATATGTTCAAACAATATATCCAGGCTACAGCCCATGTAACACTACAGACCGCAGAAACACCATTTCCCAGGGTGCACCGGGGCCGCATGTCCAAACATTCCAAGCTGAGCAGAGATAACATGCTAGCTAATATGCTAGGGAGCTAACAGCTAAGCAAAGCACAAATGAGCAAGCAGAGCACATGAACATAAAGCAAGCAGAGAAGGTGAATGAAAACATACCAATTGGGCTATCACGTTCCTGGTCTCACTGAGCACAATGCACGCACCGATTCCACCGAATGAGCTGGGCTTTTCGCGGTTTGCGTTTTCAATGCAAGTACTCTGGGGCTGCCCCCATAGATGCCAGACAGTAAACCAGTCAAGCCCTCCCGTGCTGCCCGCATAGATGCCTGATATAAATTATTATTTCTTTACTCCTAAAGTTCATTTAATTTCAATTTACTTTTGAAAATAGTTGCAAGGAGTACATTTTATCATTTAGCGCAGTGGTTCCCAAAGTCGGGGTCGCGACCCAAAGATGGGCCACGAGCAGCCAAGGGAGGGCCGCGAGATGATTTCCAATTTTTATTTTTTTTGTCAGGCCACTGAACTTAGAAGCAGGCCAGGACAGTGTTTCTAGTTGTATTCTAAAATTCTATTCTATTGTATTCTAAAATGTGACTATATGGTTTTATATTAACTTAATAAATAAACAAAAACGAAAAATCTACTTATTTCAACGAACATTTCAAACTAAATAACAGACTATGCACATAAAACGCTGAAAACAACCGAAGCAACAATAGTATTTTAATGAGGCTATTATTATTTTGCAACAAGTTAGCCCTCTCATAAATAGCACATATAAATGAATAACTAACTTGAACTAACTTAATAGGATTGAAGTGATATTTGGCTTAAAAAAAATCGGTCGCCTGGCAAAAAAAAAAAAAAAAAAAAAAGCCTGACGATGTGCATTGGGCCGCGGCTCTCTGACGCCTTATTTTCTGGGTCCCGGCCTGAAAAGTTTGGGAACCCCTGATTTAGCGGACATTTAAATTGTACCATTTGTTTTGTTTTGGATAAATAATATATGTAATTTTGAGTCAATAAAATACATTTGGCTCTCTTTGCTCCTAAAGAGTTCGACAGTAGGGTTGCTCATTGTGTTGACATTCTGACATAAGTAAACACTTGTGTAAGTGTAAAGTAAATATGTAACTAAATGTAAACATTTGTATTGTGTAGAGTGGTGCTGCTGTCTTTGCTGGCTGTTGGAAGACATCATGCAAGCGGTGAGAACCCTTTCTAGAACAACCTGATTGTGAGGTTTATGTGCAAGCCCAGATTAAGAATTCAGAGGCCCCTGGGCCAGACTCTTGTGGAGCCCCCCCACACACCACGTGCACGCACGCACAGTGGTGTTTTTATATGTAAAACATTGGTGGGGCAGCCACCAACCAAGGCAGTAGCAGCAAGTTGTACTGGGTAGCACTAGCGGGATCATCCCTATGTTCCCCGGGTCCTATGTTCCCCGATTGATTGATTAATTGATTGACATTTTTATACATTTTTATTATTTTATTAATGTCCGCCTTGTTTCGAACTGGTTAAGCTTAGGCCCTCTTTTGAAGTTGGTTAAGGTTAGAGTTTGGAATCAGGGCTGGTGGTCTAAAATTTTCAATCAATCGGGGAACATAGACATGCTCCCGCACTAGCATCAGGTTGTACGGTAGCACTAGCAGGTAGTACTGGGTAGCAGCAGGTTGTACTGGGTAGCAGCAGGTTGTACTGGGTAGCAGCAGGTTGTACTGGGTAGCAGCAGGTAGTACTGGGTAGCAGCAGGTAGTACTGGGTAGCAGCAGGTTGTACTGGGTAGCACTAGCAGGTTGATACCAGCACCAGTTCACACCTACCAAACACCCATCAGCACCGGCACCCCACCCCCAACAGCAGCAGCAGCAGCAGACTGCCCACCACCCCCAACCCTGACCATCACTAACAGCCAGGTCAGTAGGCAGCTCTCCAGGATTAGTGTGAATAAGGCCAGAGGACCAGACAACACCATTCCCAGGGTGCTCAAAGCATGTGCAGAGCAGCTGGCAGCACCACTCCAACATCTTTTCAACCTCTCCCTGAGGCTGGAGAGGGTGCCCCAGCTCTGGAAGACTTCCTGCATTGTCCCGGTGCCCAAGAAGGGACGACCCAGCACCCTCAACGACTACAGGCCAGTCGCTCTGACGTCACACGTTTAGTCCTTTAATATTTCCCATTACAGGATCAATAAAGGAATATCTTATCTTAGATTTTTCTATACATATCGATTCTGAATATTTAAAACAGTTTCAATACTCATTTCCCGCAATATCGATACTTTATGCACTATCGATACCAGCTGGCGTTCTCGCAGTCTTCTCTCCTTGTTGACACACGCACACACACGCTGCTGCGGCATTGCCCCTCCCCCTCCCCCTCCCCTCGCGGACCTGTGTCAACACAACTCCTCAGCTCTCACTCGCAGAGCCTTGACGGCTCTTCTTTCAACATCCCTGACCCCTATTAGTCGACTAATCGGTCGAAAGGAGCCGTAGTCGACTGCCAACCTCTTAGTCGAATACGAAAAAAGAATATATATATATATATATTATAAAAAAATATTTTTACGGCAAATTTTGGCCTTCGACCATCCAAATCCTTAGTCGGGGACAGCCCTACCCTGAATCATTAATATCCTCAAATAAAGTAAATATATAAATAAATAAATATAAATAAATAAATCTGATTAAAACTTTCCAGCCCCCTTTCAACTGTCAAATGATGTCAACTGTCAACCTGAATTTTAACATTCAGTATTCAATATGGTCTGATATTAACATCTCGCTGCATGACTACGTTGCAATGTGTGCTACCAATAAAGACTTCTTCAAGTCCAGTTTTAATACACTAGTTCCCTCCCATTGTACTGTGTTGTAGAAAATATCACATGTTTTGTATTTGATATATTTAAATTTTTTATTTGGAGAGAACATAACTCAACCCTTTCATCCTATTACAATTCTTTGTACAGCTTACTGGGCCTAAATTATCTAGTGTACAGATGTCTGGAATCGTCTGGAACCATTTTAACAACCAATTCTCTCATAACAAAATATCTGGTCTAGGGCCAGATGCAGTTTATCAGTGTTCATCCCACGCTGTTATGGGAACTGCCTGACTTTTTTTTTCCTGTATCCAAAACCTTGATTTCTTTTACTATAAGGCTGAAAGCATCCTTGGGCTCTGGGCTCACTTCGCAGATTGTCTTCCACTCTGAAGAGACTCTGTGCACATAAACTATCTTCTTTTTTCCCCTATCCATTGACAATCTCAATTTCTGTACGCTCACTGGACTTGGTAATATAAATGTCCACAACAGCTTGACGCTGCGAGCAGGGTAACAAGGCTGACCATCAGGCGAACCCAAGGGCGGTGAAAGCCGGCTTCCAGGGGAGGACTCACCCCCCCCCCCCCCCCCCCCTGCCCTCTACCTCAGAGAAAGTTTTTGGGAGACAAGAGGACCGTGTCGAGTGGAACGCATGGTTGTCAACTCTGGTACCCTGTGAACCTAACTGCCTGATTATCCGGTGAGCTGTTGAAATTCTGATTCTGTCTAAAATTAAATAGGTTTGTCTAAAATACAGACATAGAACCTGTCAGAACCATTTTTGTTCATATACTGTGTGCTGCTAGAGCCTGCTGGGTCCTACTAATCACCACAAAGTACCAGAAAATACCCGAAAGTACCCCAAAATACACTCAAATACCCCAAAAAACTTCAAGTTCCCCAAAGTATACCTAAATGTACCACAAAATACTGGCTCAGAGGTAGAGCAGGTCAACTAATGATCATATGGTCAGTGGTTTGAATCCCAGCTCCTTCTGTTCACATGCTGAAGTGTCCTTGGGCAAGACACTGAACCCCAAATTGCTCCCAATGAGTCTGGCTGCCATTGCTCTGAGTGCATGTGTGGATTGGTGGAAAGGCAATTATAAAGCTCTTTGTGCAGGTAGGAAAGCGCTATATATGTGCAGTCCATTTCCCATTCCCAAAGTACCACATATTTTCAAAACAAATGTTTATTTTAATATTATAATCTCCAAATGTAATAACATCTGTATTGAACACTGAACAAACGGTATACATTTTTTTCATAGGTTCGAACCATTCAAATATCTATTGTTGTGCATTATGTCCACAAGAGGGCAAACCAATACAACGGGAGACATAACTAGTAGCCTATAGGTAATTTATTAAACAAAATAAATATCAACATACCTACACCAGAATACAAATATAATAATGTATAATCTCAATCTCTCAGAAGGGTCTTGTCTCTCGGAGCAAGATCAAATTAATGAAAGTTCACGGTATATAGAACGGACATTTATACACATCAGCGCGCCTCTGAAAAAGGCGTGATAAATATCAAACAATATATTTTCCTTGACATGAAATGTGAAATAGTATCAAACCATTGGGGATCCGTATGATGCTTCTGTCAATTCATTATTCAATATCTGTTCAGTAAGCCTACAGTAGACTATATACTTGTTTCATGTTTTGTTTAAATAAAATTAAGGCACACAATTCCTAGAAATGTGACTAAACAAAGTAATTTTGCCCTGAGGGATGATTTACAATAAAGTGCTATAAAGAAAACACTTCAGGTCAGGGACCCGATCGACATCAATACTGGAAATCGCGATCAGACAATTGGAATATTCTCTTTGGAATAACTCTGATCAAAGGTAAGGAATATCTGACGTCAATTCCACTTTGATCCTACAATGATTTCATATAGATCCGGCCGATCAACGTATGTAGTATTCAAAACAAATGCTGTTACTGGCGATCAAAGCATAAAAAAACGACCCCCCCCCCCTTCCATGCATTCATGATGAAACATAATACCTATTATTATTATTATTATTATATACGGAAAAAAAGAGGATATGGAGAGGGCTTCAGCGTTCTTGGTTTTGTTTTGGTAGGTGCTCTTTGGATTAAATCCGGGGTAGGATTCGCTATAAAAAAGTTGAGATCCAAGGCATCTCTACAAGTTTTAAAATGCCTTTATTTAATGGCTCACATTGTTTAGAGAATTTTAAAATAAACCGACATGTTGATGTTATCAACACCCTGATGAAGGCCCTGTGTAGGCCGAAACATGTCGGTTTATTAAAAAATTCTCTTTATGTGAGCCATTAAATAAAGGCATTTTAAAACTTGTAGAGCTGCCTTGGATCTCAACTTTTGTTTTACCTATTATATACCTTGATTTGGAAATAGTAGCATGTCCAGACGAGCAACGCGAACGCTTTTAGCAAAATTCACATATCGCTCCGTAACACAGTTACCAGGAATTAGCCAGGATCACTCTGAAACTATACAATATTCACCACGGTATAACATGCGAACGTATACATGAACAAATTTATAATTTTTCACATGTTGAACGAGGGATAGTTACTGTCAAATGAGCCATAGTATTGTCTCCATAGCTATAATATAGAATATAGATATAGCCCTACAAACACTGCGACGCACAGTGAAAATCCTTATCTTTTACAGCGGTGGCACACTGAGTACAAGGATGGCTAACACGGCTGGCTTTCAAAGTGTTAAATTATTGACGCTATAACTCTCAAAACACTAGCGTTAGCATTTAGCACACAAAAAGATACAGGTATCTTAGCTGACTTAGCGCTAACTGGTTCAGCTACCAGTAGACCACCGCTGTACGAATTGGAAGCGCCGAGGCATGTCATTCTTTAACCCTTCCAGTTCCAGAAGCTTTGTGGTCTTGAACTTTCCATAAATGTGTCCATAAATCCATTTAGTTAGATCTAGCACTGAATGTATCTTGTGATTATTATAAATTTTCGACGACGACGACAACTATTAGCCGTTAGCAATTTCCTGGTTGATTCCGGACATGATGTCACCAATGCCAGGCTGCTCAGCCAATAGAATTTTTTTTTTATTAGTATGAACGTATATACTTTTATCCAGTACTTTTGTAAGGTGCACGTAAAGGGCGCAGTGATATCCCATGAATATATATAGCTGCCACGTCTCTCCTGTGCGCCATGCAGCGCATTCAGACACATGCGCTGTTTAATTTGTTTTAATTTATTATAAAACACAATTCACACAATTTGTATATACATTTTTACAATCTAATGTATGTTTTTTTTTGAACAATTACATTATTAAAGGTGCGGCTGGGTGGCGTAGCGGAGATTGCGCTCGTCACCAATGCAAGAGACTCCGGTCTCGACTCCCCGAGTCAGCATTGCCTGCGGCTTGGGCCAGTCGTCATACTATCTCAATTGGCAGAGGTAGCGGGTGGAAAGTCGATGGGTGGGGATTGGACGTTGTGGACAGCGACTCCTACAGGTCGGTTGGGTGACGCCTGTACAGCAGACAGGAAGTATCGGGGGCAGCGTGAGCCTCCCACACGTTACTCCTCGCCACTGAGAGTCCGCGCTGTCCGCGCTGCTCTGTCGAAGCTTTTAAATCCCTGCTTAAGACTCATCTTTTCTCTCTCTCCTTCAACCTACCCTGATCTCAGCTGGTCGGGGACTGACCTTTAGATTAATCTGTCTAGTTTAGTTAGGATGTCTATTTTCTCCCATGTCTGCTTTTCTGCAGCACTACAAACATGGGAACTCTCTAACCCCTGCCCTGAGGACCACGCAAGTTTGGTCTACCAGGAACAGTAGGTTTGTGTCATACCATTGACTATTTTGTCTATTCCTGACTGTTGAATTTCATATTTGCAATTACTGGCTGGTTGTCTAACCTTCATCTTGTTTTGATTCACGTTTTGTATTTACTGGCTGGTAAACTAACCTTTGTTTTTCTCTCTATTTTGTCTAGTGTGGGGACGCCGTTCCCGAACCACCCCACGCTCGTTGCCTCACTGTCTCTCTGACTCTCTGTCTCACTGTCTTACTGACTCACTGTCTCATGCCTCACTGTCTTACTGCGTCACTGTCTCATGCCTCACTGTCTTACTGTCTCACTGTCTTACTGTCTCACTGTCTCCATTATACTGTACCTGGGTAGATAAATCCGTCCGTGAGGCTCTGAAAGTGCGCACCTCAGCCTACAACGCCGGGCTTGTGACGGGCAACATGAATGACCACAAGGCGGCGAGATACAACGTAAGGAGGACAGTAATGGAGGCAAGACGGCGTTACAGGGATAAAGTTGACTAGAGATATGTGGCAGGACCTCAGAACGATGACAGATTACAAAGGCACCTCCCTCAAGCTGAACAGTGACATCTCCTTAGCAAATGATCTCAATGCCTTCTATGCAAGGTTTGAGGCTGTGAATAACAACACCAGCCTACAAACCACTGCAATGGAGGGGGGGGGGGGGGGGGGGGGGCGCTGCTGATGGAGATTCAGTGTTCAGGATGCCTGAATGCCGTCTACAACAGAACTGCGTTTCTGATTGGCCAGGTCATTTCTGGTCATGTGACATGTACGCCCAATCGTGGGACCGCAAGTTTCTACACTGGTTAAGCTTAGGCGCTCGTTCGAAGTTGGTTAAGGTTAGAGTTTGTCTTAGAGCATGGCGATAGAACGCCAGGTAGTTTGCAGGCTGTTAGACCCGGAAATAGGCGCAGAACTTGCTGTCCCACGATTGGCGCACATGTCACATGACCTGGCCAATCAGAGCGCAAAACTCGAACGCGGAAACGCAGTTCCGTCGTAGAAGGCATACACGCGTTCAGGATAACAGAACATGAGGTGAGGAGGACCTTTAAGAAAGTGAATATCAGGAAGGCAGCAGGACCGGACGGCATCCCCGGCCGCGTCCTAAAAGTCTGTGCCGACCAACTGGCCCCGGTATTCACTGACATATTTAACCTGTCCTTAGAACAGGCTGTCATCCCCACCTGTCTGAAGAAGTCCACCATTATCCCTGTACCCAAAAAATCTACGCCCGCTTGCCTCAACGACTACCGCCCTGTAGCTCTCACCTCCATAGCCATGAAGTGCTTTGAGAAGCTAGTGAAGGGCTACATCTGTTCCTCCCTCCCCATCAACCTTCAAGTTCAAGTTCTTTAATAGTTGTCATACAGAAGTACAGAATACTTTCATACAAAATGCTTCTTACTGGACCCCCTGCAATTTGCATATCACCCCAACAGGTCCACGGAGGACGCCATTGCCCATCACACCTGGACAAGAGGCAGGGGAACTATGTGAGAATGCTGTTCATCGACTACAGCTCAGCATTCAATACCATAGTCTCCTCCAAACTCATAGCCAAGCTCATGGACCTGGGCTTGAACTATGACCTCTGCCAGTGGGTCTTGGACTTCCTGACGGGTAGACCCCAGGTGGTGAGAGCAGGCAACTGCACCTCCTCATCCATCACGCTCAACATAGGGGCCCCCCAGGGCTGTGTTCTGAGTCCCCTCCTCTACTCCCTGTACACGCATGACTGTGTGGCACAGCGGAACAACAACACAATCATCAAATTTGCTGATGACACAGTAGTGGTGGGCCTGATCTCTGCCAACGACGAGAGGGCCTACCTGGAAGAGGTAGAGAATCTGTCGCAGTGGTGTCAGGAGAACTGCCTCTCCCTGAACGTCAGCTAAACAAAAGAGATGATTGTGGACTTCAGGAGGTCGGGGGTCAGGGACTACAGCCCCCTCAGCATCGACGGGGCACCGGTTGAGAGAGTAACAGTTTCAAGTACCTCGGAGTCCACATATCCGAGGACTTGACATGGACCACACACATTGACAGTGTTGTGAAGAAGGCACGGCAACGCCTCTACTTCCTCAGGCGCCTAAGGAAGTTCCAAGTCAGTCAGAAGATCCTTAAGAACTTCTACTCATGCACAATCGAGAGCAAAAGCGCAAAAGAGATGAACAAAAGAGATGAACATTTACAACAAGCGGTGCAGGGGAAAGGCTAAGAGAATCATCAAGGACTCCAGCCACCCGAACAACTGCCTCTTTGAACTGCTGCGGTCAGGCAAGCGATACCGGAGTCTTAAGGCGAGCACAGAAAGACTCAGAAGGAGCTTCTATCCTCAGGCTGCTCAACAAACAATAAACACTATGCAGCAACCATCAAATGCACACAGCACACACATCCACACGCACACACTCACTTTAAACGGGCAACTCACTGCAGCACCCACTTTACACACTTTAGAACACCTAAACACACTTTACACTTTATATTTATTGGTAAAGGATTTGCACTACAACTCGCACACCTTACTGTAAATTGTACCTCATCCCATTTCTGCTCTGCACTATATAGTATTGTATATTAGTACATTGCATAGTATATTGTATGGTAACTCAGTTACTTCTATTCTGCATCGAACATTGTACATATGTCTATACTGAACACTGTGACCTCTATTTTTACTTCTATTTTACATGCTATACTATTTTATTTCATACTATCTTGTCTAACACAGTCTCTGGAGCGAAACAGTAAGAAGCATTTTGTATAAAAGTATTCTGTATGACAACTATTAAAGAAACTTGAAACTTTATATTTATTGGTAAAGAATTTGCACTACAACCCATACCTCATTACACCTTACTGTAAATTGTACCTCATCCCATTCCTGCTTTGTATTGTATTGTAACTCACTTCTACTCTGCATTGTACATTGTATATACTGAACACTTTTGTCTACGTACTTGACTTCTATTTTATACTTGCTATACTTATTTTGTACTTATCTATTTTGTCTCTGGAGCGTAACAGAAAGAAGCATTTTGTATAAAAGTATCTGTACTTCTGTATGACAACTAATAAAGAAACTTGAAACTTTAACTACATTTTACTGTATATTGTCAGACTGTATATTTCAGAATTTTTTGAATGTATATCTGATGTGAATCAACTAAATGTTCATTGTGAGTGATCTGTGGTGCTGAATCCCCCCCCCCCCCCCCCCCCACCAGACTAAATGTCACCAACATACATTAGCTAAAATACTGTAACACAACACAAGCAGAACTGACATTGTCACTCAAACGTGTTCTCAGTCAAGAGACTGAAAATGAAACAACATTTAAGTTTCAGCAGGTGTAGTGGTTAACACTGTCGCCTCACAGCAAGTAGGTCCAGGGTTCGATTCCCGCTTGGGGACCAGGTTTCCATGATGCCAGGTACCCAGGTGGGGTATCTCCCAGGCCTTTCTGTGTGGAGTTTGCATGTTCTCCCCTTGCTCCCAAGGGTTCCCCCCCCCCCCCCCCGATAAGATAAACCCAATGGAAAAATATGCACAACAGATCGCTAACGCTGTGGCGTCCTTGACGAAGACTGACAGGAGCACTTGGATTGGTCCCCGGGGCGCGGCTCACGTTGACGCCCTATCTGCTCCCGGCTGCCCATGGGGGGGAGGGACAACGGGATGGGAAAAGTGCAGAGAGACATTTCATCTGCGACTTGCATGTGTGTGTGTGTGTTCCTGTGGGTCGCCCATCTCGCGTGTGTGTTAAACTGCATGACAAATAAAGACTTCTAGTCTAACTCCTCTCTGGGGCAGAGCAGTAGTCTTCTCTGATGTCTGTTTTCATGCTGCATCTCTAAATGTTAAAATTCACACTAATGCTGATTTTACTATGTGTTGTCTTGTATTCTGTATTGTTTGTAGATCGAAAGTGTACTGAAGCAAAGACGTGTTCTCCGACATTGTTCCATTAAGCAGCAAAGACATGTTCTCCAACATTGTTCCATAAGCAGCAAAGACATGTTCTCCAACATTGTTCCATAAGAAGCAAAGACATGTTCTCCAACATTGTTCCATATTAAGCAGCAAAGACATGTTCTCCAACATTGTTCCATAAGCAGCAAGGATGGATTCAACATGAACCATGGATTTCCTCTGGAGCTCAACCAGGAGGATGTCATTTCCCTTCAATTGTAGTGATTTATATTAGTGTTCTTTTTATGATTAGTGTTTTTTTTTGTAAAACGTTAAAATGTTTTACTTTTCATTTTATATTGGCTGTTAACAGTTTTTGTATATGATTTTTATAAAGCAAGATTTATCCTATTGTGTTTTCGGTTATTATTCTAATACTATTATTCTAATGCACATTTTTGGTGTACTTATTGCATTCATAAAACAATGAAGAAAGAGACGTATCATGAATATGAACTGGCTCCATGGTAATGATATCACATTTCAATATTCCTGAAGCAGCGTATACGGCATGGCCACTATGAAGGGGTGGAGCTCAACTACAAGTCTCAGCTGTTGGGGGCGAATGATGCATGCGCAATAAAAAGAGAAGGGGGGGGCGGACCGGGGCGCGTGTAGTCTTTTACCATCGGAGTTGCAGTTCCGCGGTCGGGTTCCGCGATCTGATTGGCCACTGACGTTTCTCTCAGCGTCAGTGGCCAATCAGATCGCGGAACCCGAACGCGGAACTGCAACTCCGTTGGTAAAAGACTACACGCGACCGGTGCGGTGGGAGGGAAGGGGGGGGGGGGCAGATGATGCTGTCAGCTAAAGAGAAGGAGGATCTTTCCCGTTCGCCGGTCCCAACAGTGGAAGTAGCGCTCCTCCATCTCTCCATCCCATGTGAAGAAAATGGAATCTCAGCTTGGCATGTGATGAGCGGACATGTCGGTTCGATAGAATAGCGTGTTGTTGTTGATATTTTCAACGAGTCGACTTGTTTCACAAAGGGAATTGATTTGAGCCTAATAATTGTGTGATCCGCGGGGGGTGTAATGCTACCCTGTTCATCTTCGGCGCAGATGGAGGGATGCGGGGAAGAGAGAGAACCACAGATGCAAACAGAGGTAAATAACAATAATAATAATGATCTCTTCAGTATTTTTGCCCCCCCCCCCTAGTTCCCACCTCCGTTGCCGTGACTCTAAATACGGAAAACATGTTGAAAAGTATATCAGTGCCAAGATGTATAATTTTTATTTTTGGCACTTGATTATGTTTTTTGGCCGGCCGGCTTCGCGGGAGGTATAGCAGACATCAAAGGGCTGACGACCCCTCCCTAAATGTGTCGCTCTTCTCGCCATCATTGACACAGTGAGAGGAATTAAACTAAATGAATGACTCTGCTTGCACGTTATATTTGTGTTCAGATTTTCTTCTTGACAAGTGCACACGAATATCCTAGAAGGCATATAGTGCTGGACTTAAATTAAAGGGCTAATGTATCAATGTACGAGAAATGGATAACAAAAAATACTTGCCCTAAGACTTAATAGGCTATTTGTATAATCAGTTATATCCCTATGATTTGTTGGATGTAGATAACGTCTGTTTTTGTGCTAGCGCGTTGTATTCATCTGAAGGTATCACAAACAGTACTGTATTTGCAAATCTGGTATGTCATAAATGTATAGGTGTAGCAGTAGTGTGTCTATCTGTATGTCATGTGTGTCATATATGTTATGATGAATTGAAAATGGGGGACCCTGATGTAAACAAGATGGAAGTCTTTCTCTGGTCTGCATCCCCTTAACAATTGTATGTATTGAGCTGTACTGTACTGTACCCATTCTGCAATCTGTTAATAAAGTTTTCAATCAATCAATCAATCAATCAATCAATCAATCAATCAAGGGCTTGCGAACCAGAGTATAACCTCCAATGTTAATGTCCACCCGTAAGGGATATCTAATACTTGACACTGACAGCGTTTCTGAGTGCAGGTAGGTAGGGGTGGGCGAAAGTGGGCCAAGTGCTCTCACTGTGCGGCCAGGGGCCGTGGCACCCCTGCTCCTGGGAGAGAGAGCATCTGCTGCAGGGGAAATACAAATAAATAAAAAAAACATCTTTTTCATCCATTAAATTCACGGAGAGTAATTGGAGAGGTTCTAGTGATAGACGTTGGGAGGAGCGACATTATCTACACAACAACAACGGCACAGTAGCGACGATATACTTTACATGGGCTACTCTGCCCTATATTGTGCGCTCTGAGTTTGAAGGGATAATAGTTTGTCTTCACAGAGCGCCCGTCTCATGCTCTGAAAGGTCCAATTATCTCTTTAAGTGAACCATGTGGAGAGACCAGCAGTAGCAGAGAGGAAGCAGGGGTTAGATAGACCATACTCAGCCTCTCAGTAGGAATAGGGCCCTGTGGATCTCAAGCCATCTGTAGCAGATATAACACAATATGCTGTCAGTCCTGATCCATGTACATATTAATCTGTAATATAATATATCTGATATAAAGATACTTTCTAAATTGTATTATTTATTTATTTATAAAAAAAAATTCTATATTTTATGTTAGGGTTGTGTGAATAGTGTGAATACAATGTGGACAAAAAAGGGACATGTATGAATTTGATGTTGTACAGCATTGCATGGATGATATGTATTTTGTCTTGTAAGTCAGTGTGGGCTGAGCACCGTCTGTGCATGACACTATAATAAAAAACAATACAGGGCGGCTAAGTGGCGCAGTGGGCAAGGCGCTCGCCACTAACGCAGGAGATGCTGGGTTCGAGCCCAGCTCTTGGCGTTGCTTCCGGCTTGGCTGGTCGTTCATACTAATACAATTGGCAGTATTAGGGGGTGGGAAAGCCGGTGGGTGGGGATCGGACGTTGTGGACAGCGACTCCTACAGGTCGGTTGGTGCGCCTGTACAGCAGAATCAGGAAGTATCGGGGGTAGCGTGAGCCTCCCACGCATTACTCCTCGCCACTGAGAGATCGCTCTGTGCAGGTGAAAAGATGCAACGGCTGCCTCCTCGTGTACCGGAGGGGACACGTGATGCAAGGCTTGCTCCACATTACAGCCGTCCAGTGGGAGGCATGGTCTAACAACGTTCGAGACAGGGGAGGGGAGAATTGGATAATACGAAATTGGGATGGGAGAAAATAGAAAAAATTGGGAGAAAAAGTAGATAAAAAATATATATAAATAAAAAATACAAATCAATCATATAATGAAACAAAAGTGATTAGCAATTGTGGGCAAACTTGCCAAAATCCAGGGGCGGAAGTTAAATGGAAATCGTCGTGGTTATGATTTGAGCTTCAATCAATTCAATCACGCGCACATATTTTGCTGTGCCCCCCCCCCCCCCCCCCCCCCCCCCCCCACTTCTCAAACTAACGTTCCACCCTTGCCTACATCTACATTGCACCCAGAACATCCCTGAGCTAAGATAAGGCAGCTAGAACACAAGTTGAAAACCCTTTGCAGATAAAAGTCATTATCTGAACAAAGATCCATAAGTTCATATTTAACTTATCAGACCTAAAGACTCAACAGGGTAATGGGGATTGATTAAATTAACTAACCTATAGAGTCTGATCCTTGTGAAATAAACAGCTAATGCACATCACTGTACCCCTCCTCCGTGCTCATTCATTGGTTGTATTGCTGTGTAAAACTGCATGGCGCTGTTGGGGGAAGGGGGGTGCTCCTGGCAGAATGTTGTGGAACATGATCTAACCTTTGACCCCGGTTCTGCCCTGCAGTGCAACCGACTGACGGTGGAGAGGGACGAGGCTGAGAGGCAACTCAAACACATCAAGAGAGGTGAGAGACCCTCCACTCCACCGTCACTTATCTCACGTTACGCATGTTGTTTGGTTGGAGGAGCTTTTAATTTAAGTGCCTTATAGTAGTGGCGCCCTCACTGTTAGCGTGGGTCGCCCCTGTGGCAGTCGAGCCCCTTTACCGTACCGTTATCTAACGTAACACAGGAAATTTGGTCCTTTTATTTTGAAGTACCGTATTTCAAACTATTATGTGGTGTATTATACACTTTTAGTCTTGGCAACCTCAGTGGAAGCCAAGCCCCTAACCCTGGCAGTGTTAGTGCCTTGCTCTACCCATTGAGCTACACAGGGAATGGAACCCCTAACCCTGGCAGTGATAGTGCCTTGCTCTACCCATTGAGCTACACAGATAATAGAACCCCTAACCCTGGCAGTGATAGTTCCATGCTCTACCCATTGAGCTATACAGGGAATAGAACCCCTAACCCTGGCAGTGATAGTGCCTTGCTCTACCCATTGAGCTACACAGGGTTTAAAATAACCCTAATCATTAGCAGAATTAGACTAGAAGTGGAAGCATTTCACTGTCATTATACATGTGGCAAATAAATGTGGAATTTTAGGATTGTTGAAATGGAATCGGGAGCCTCCCCTACAAACGCAGGGACTTTCGCAACCCTCAATATTTAATGTGCCATAAGCCATTTAACACCTCCGCCCAGTGACACAGTGACACCTTTACTACCCCCGGTGTCTTCCTCTCTCCCTCCGCCCCTCAACACCTCTCTCCACACCCCTCTCTCTTGATGACATCGCTGTCACCCTGCCTTCTGAATGGGGAGAGAGAGAAAGAGAGAGAGGAGGAGGGGAGGGGTCTTCTGTTTCCATGACTACTTCCAATTCAGACAGCCAACCAAAAGACACGGATTTGTGTTTTGGTGACCTAAGCCCAGTTCTTCCTAGCGACGACAAGTAATGTAATAGTGGGCCGTTTAACCTCCACTATTAACAATTGATTTGGGTTTGGAACGAGTGTGAGGAACACTGGAGCTACTGGCTGTACTGATGACTATCCTCATAGGTAAGAATAGAGATAGATAGCTAGATTTTTTTCAAGTACTCTGATCTATTTAAATTTTTATTACTGCCTATGTTTACCCCTTTTTGTCTTCTCTTTTTGGTACTCTTGTTTTTATTATCTATTTTTAGTGCTGCTTATAGATTTTTAATATGCTCCCCCTGTACAGCACTTTGTGCCCCTGTGGCTGTTAAAGCGCTTTATAAATAAAGTTGGATTGGATTGGATTAGATAGATAGATAGATAGATAGATAGATAGATAGATAGATAGATAGATAGATAGATAGATAGATAGATAGATAGATAGATTCTACTTTACATCATACAAAGTGTGATATAAGTGACAAAGTGTGAAAGGAATATGTTGAGGTTGTGGTTCACTGTGTGTCAGTTTTGTATCATTCTGACAGCTGTCTGTCTGTCTGTCTGTCTGTCTGTCTGTCTGTGAGGATGTCGAGGTGACTGTCATCACAGTATTGTTCAAGCAGTAACTGTAGAACCGGACAAACTCCGCCTGACACTTTGCCTCTGTGTGACAGTGAGAGCATCATGCCGGCAACAACATGCTACTAGGGCTGTCCCCGACTAAGGATTTGGATAGTCGACTATGATTGGCCAAAATGTGCCGTTAGTCGACTATTAGTCGACAAAAAAAAAAAAAGTATAATATATATATTTTGTATCATTCCATTTGGGCTGTGGGGGTGCTTAATGTCTGAAGGAGTCGACGGAAGGCTTCTTGTCCTCTGCAAAAGCATGCAATTGGTCCACTGATGGATACATCTTGATATTTGTCTAGTCTAGTGTGTTCATTAGATGGGTGAAATCCTCTTTCAGTGCCTCTGTGCCTATTTTCTTAGGCAGTTAGCCTCTGGTATGCGTGCCATTAGCGTTAGCCACGCTTCTAGGCCTCTTTTCTTTTGGAAAGAATGATATATAAAAAAATATATATATATTTCTTTTAAAATTAAAAAAAAAAATTAATTGAAAATGTTGTATTCGACTAAGAGGTTGGCAGTCGACTACAGCTCCTTTCGACCAATTAGTCGACTAATCGACTGATAGGGGTCAGCCCTACCGTTACCTCATATCTCAAGGGTCAGCTTTTGATGAATCCAATTGAAGACTAACGGAGTCAGAGAACTTGATAAACACGCCACAGAGGATCACATCATGTAAGATATTCACATGAAAACAGCAATGCAATTATATCCAAATCCTTTACAGCTAGTTGGCTGTTTGTTTACATGACGTGACTATGAGGATGACCGGCTGCTAAAAATCAATTTTTTTTACCCAAATCTTTCCCCTGATAACAAAGAGCGGCGCGTTTCCTAATTTGGGAAACACTTTACTTTATAGGGGGCAGGGCAGAAATAATGCTTGACACCCCAGGAACAAATAGATAGTAACTAAGCTTTTAGAATTAGAGGTAAGCGGGTAAGAAATAGAGTCAAATGGATAGTTTAGATGCACGTTTCATTGGGAAGTGAAGTATAGAAGTAATTCTGGAAGGATTATCCTGCACTGAGCCATCAGGTCGGAGACTCAAGTAACTCAAGTAACTCATATATGGTTAATAAACAGTTTTAACCATTAATCAGTGTGCCTGTGTATTTGCCGTCATTTTGTGCTAACAAGAGGACTTTAACCCCTCCTTACTTGCCTCTCAAATTACCCTCTATCTTCTCTCTCTCTCTCTCTCTCTCTCTCTCTCTCTCTCTCTCTCTCTCTCTCTCTCTCTCTCTCTCTCTCTCTCTCTCTCGTACGATTCTTGTACGGAGAGGTTTGTGTTGAGAGGAGGATGATTTGGGTTCAGTCACCACAGAGTGACTCAAAAGGATGATTCCTCTCTCCTCATTCCTCGACCCTTAATCATGCAGCCATACAGTATGTTCATTCATTCATTCATTATTATTATTATTATTATTATTATTTCTTTCATTCACTCCTTCTCCCCAGAGAGGGGTTCCTTCCACATACACCATTGAGGACAGCAGTGGCTCTTGTCATGTTATTCCATTGAATTATTAAAATATCCTGCCATGAATTATAGATTGAAAACGAGGGCCGATGCTCTCTACACAATACTACGCTCTCTATTGTGGCCCTTCAAAAAGGCCCCTCCTTTTCTTTTTACTCCGTTCAGTGAGGGGGAAACTATAGCTTGGTAGCCATAGGTACTTGATTTGGAGTCAATCCAAACATGAGGGAGTGTGAGTTGGTTGTTGACGGGGAGTGTCTGGCAGAGGAGCAGAAATGAATCCCTTTTTGTGAAAAAGTATCATGGTAGGGATGTGTAATCAATCATCCCGTCTATCATGCCTGTTTGTGTTTACATCGTGCTAGTTGCTTTCTGGCTTCTTGTGTTGAGTTTGGTGAGCCGAAAACAATTTCCCCACCTTGGTGGACAATAAAGTTATATCCAATTCAATTCAATTCAGTATTATGATGGTGATTTCAGTTTTACCATGAATAATTGACCATGGTACAACCATGGGTAAAAGTTATGTATCTTTATGTTCTTATCTATTATGTAATTTTTTCATGTATAGTATCAGAGGTTACAGCACCCAATGTCATGTCAAGTGAGGTGAGCGCGTTCTACTACTTTTTTCAAACGTTATTATGTATCACCATGGTATCACTTTTGTAGGTAAATAACACCATGGTATAATCCAATTTTAAACCGTGTTACCAATGGTAATATCATGGTTTTCCCATCACTCCCGTCACTACAATCGTCATAGCGACCGCCCAAAAAAAATATGAAAATTCCATGAAAATTCTGGGGAAATACCATGATGCTTTTCCGTTAAAGGGTCTCCGTTACAAACACAGCAAACACGTCCCGGGCGATGGCTTGTTATGAGCTAATATACGCTCTCTCACAGACAAGACACACTGCAGCAGCTTAGAGCCATCATGTACAGCGCTAGCAGCAAAGCATGACACTGCAAATGCCAAGGCAGACTGGCCTACTTCCCTCCCTCTCGCCGCTCTGGGTGCACAGTGCATGATCTCCTTCGCTGGGAGGAAGCAGGCTCAGCGTAGCGGCATGGCTTTGCACACTGTCACATTTACGCTGTGCGCGCATCACACCAGACTACTGAATGAGTCAATTACAAATTACATCAAAGATGTCACTGAGAAAGATGTCACTTGTGGATTTTTTTTCTTATAGCAACCAAAGCTGTTGTAGGAATTGTAGATTGTAGATTCTTCTCCCCATGAGGGGAACTACCCGCATGGAAGCGGACATTACCGGTTAGCCTTCGGGAGAGGTGTTAGTTGGACAATGCCTAGGCTAACCGGTCATGTCCGCTTCCATTCATTGTGCTAAGCTATGTTAAGATTCACCTTTCTACTGAACGCACAGAGAGGAAACTGGTATCTATCTTCTTGTCTCTCTCTGGAGAAGAAAGTAAGCTAATTTCCCAAAATGTTGGCGTGTTCCTTTAACCTCTCTTCTTTCCCTTTTTAAGAAATGGCCCCCCCCCCTGACATTTTGTCTCCCTGAAATGACGGCGTTTCACAAGTTGCTGGAATTGGACTAACCCATCTGCCAGTGAGGCAGCACTATGATAGAATAGAATAGATAGAATAGAAGTACTTTATTGATCTTGAGCGAAATCCACCACCACAGTTCGCTCACAATAAATGTAGGTAGTCAAAAAATCTAAAATAAGAATACAATGTCAAAGATATACATTCTAAAATATCTATATACATTCTAAAATATACAGTAAATGTACAGTAAAATGTACAGTGGAGAATATAGCAGAATATTGACCGTTTCTGTTCATTTTTGCACTTCGCCTTTTTATTTAATTTTTTAGCTGCACGGTCACCCTGTCAGCTGGTTGGTCCACAAATCACAGTCACACAGCTCCTGTAAATTCACTCTTGTTATCTTTATAGCCTACAGTGTTGGTAGCCTAAAATGACTATTGTAAATCATTGTAACCTGCTCAGGATTTCTGTTTGTCAGATTGGGTCTGATGTAGACATTGGAATGTTGAGATTGAAGATTCTCAAGAGACCCACACAGTCTCTCTCAGCGGCTGTCGAAATTCCTTTTTAGGAGCCCTGTGCAGGGAAAAGATACAAAGTACCCTAGATCAGACAGTTCATATTTTCTTGTAGGTGAGTTAGGGGGGAAAAAACACTGTCTATGAGAAAACAATAAGAATAAGAATAATAAAAATAACAATAATACAAATAATATAGAACAGAAGTACTGTACATTTCCTTTTGTTAACACCTCCCTCCCTCCCCTGTATCCTCCTTTCCTCTCCCCTCACCTGGTCATCCCTCCCCCGCCCCCTTTCCTCCCAGATGGCTTAAAAGAGAAACAAATAGAATGAGGTTGACCCCCCCACCCCCACCCCCCGCTTGACCCAGTCTCCTGGCCAGAGAAATTCACGTCCTCTACTGAACTCCTGACCCTAAATGTGTATTTGATAAGCCATGCTTTAACAATACATTTGTATCAACCATGAAGATTTGACCACATGATTAACCTCTCCGGTTCCACCACAATAACATTCAGAGTAAGGAGAACCCTGCCACTGTAACAGTACATAGAATAGAATAGAATAGAATAGAATAGAATAGAATAGAATAGAATAGAATAGAATAGAATAGAATAGAATAGAATAGAAATACTTTATTTATCCCACAGTAAACATTTAGGTAGTCAGAAACAAAAGTCACAAATAAGAATACAAATAAGAATAAAATACGGTCCGAGATATACATTCTGTTATGTATATACATTCTAAAATATAAAATATACACAAAATATACAGTACGTTTTTGTTAATGTATTAATGTAAAATGTAATGTAGCTTAGAGCTAACGGTTTCCCTGCACTGTTTACTCATGAAGCCTCGGTCTTACTCAGGCCGCTGTTCTTGCAGTCCTTAGTCCACCTATCGTTCAAAGCTAAGCTATGGGTTGGTGGAAGATCCCAGGCTATACATCACTGGTATTACTGACTATTGGCTGCTGTTGACAACCGTGGATGGGAGGGTTACTTTTGAAATGCAATTTGTTACAGATTACCGCTTGTCAGTTTAGAATTGTGGTCAGTAATGTAATCCATGGTGGATTACTCAAACTCAGGAAGGTAATATGAGTACTTTTACTTGCTTTTGGATTATGCCTCCAAAACCGAGAGAATGGGCAGTTACAAGAGCCGTTTATACCAATTAGATGATTTAATTTGAGTAGTTTTATTATCTAGATATTATTTTAAGATGTGTAAAATGTTGCTAGTGTCTGTAATCTCACAGTCCAGAATGCTTTTTTTTTTTTATACCTTCAAACATGATACTAGGTAATCTAACAAGTAATCACTTGTTTGTTTTTTAAGAAACCCTAATCTGATTAATGTCTTTTACAGTAACAGATTATTTATTATTTATTAGTAATCCAACCACTGTAATCCCGCTATGTGTACTCTGTTACTTCCCATCCCTGTTTACAGCAGTAAGATTTAGCTAGCCTACTGTATTTTTGTTTATTTTTAAGGAGAGTGGACAGTCCGCTTCCTTTAGCATTTGGTCTTAACTAAGACTGTAGGAAAGCTGAGAGGGAGAGGGAGAAGGAGAGACACAGGAGAGAAGGTTCTGGCAGGATTCGGTCCAAGGCCAGCAGGGGAGGTGGGGGTCCTAACCATTATACCATTTATGGGCACTCTAGGTACTGTACTTAAGCAGAGCTAAGGATTAGAACCAAAAACACATGGATGAATATGACTACCGTTAGTTAATCCCCAAATCATCTGTTAATAACATAAACATCGCCAGTAAAGAGGCTTCCCCCCGCCTTTCGCTCGAAACAATCACAGTGTTTTCCCCCTTCTAGCTATGGAGTTCAGCGCAGGCTTTTTGGGCAACATTTTATCTCATGAAGCATTAAACATGTAGTAGTTACTGACCTAGAACATGTCAGCACAGGGGAGGAAAGAGAGCCTTCCGGTCCCAACTCTTAGGAATACGTCTAGTTAGAGAGGAACTCTGTTACGTTTCCTATATGATCATTTGTTGTAGTAAACGTTCACTACTGTAACCTAGAGCAAGAATGAGAGTTTCGCTGCAAAACAAGACATGGTTGGAAAGGGATTTCGTCTCATGTTCAGAGCCTTGAGGCTTGTTTGAAGAAATGTCACATCAAGGTTTCTTACTGCATTAGCAGGTCAATTTGTTCAACAAGTTGTACTTGTGTGGTGATCATATGCCGTGTTTCAGGAATGAATCACGAACAAGAAAAAAACCTGTTTTAAAACCTGTTACATAATGATTTCAAATTCTTGAAAAGAGAACACTGATGTGCCAGTGCAGTGAGACAAATTGACGGAACATTTCTCTAAATGGGTTTGATGAGTCCCTTTCAAGTGTGCAGTCTCAAGTGCAGGTATGATTTTGAGAACATTCTAATGATGACATAAACAATCAAATTTGCAAATGGGAAAATGGTGCGTTTACAGATTTAGACTCCTGAATCTGTGCATTCTCGCTTTTTGGGGGAGAGAACTTCATGTTCACAGATATTGATAATATTGATTGAACCGTTCCAAGGCCAAAGGTAAAGCATGTGTGATTGTAGTTTAAAGGCTCACCTCCTTGGTATGAGGCTCGACGTATGAGGGGGAGTGCACAATGGAATAGAATAGAATAGAATAAATAGAATAGAATAGAATAGAATACAAAGAAAGGATCATGAGGAGGACAATAGAACAGCACTACTATAAATAGCAGTGTGACATAGAACATTATATGTCTGAACCGTTGTCCCTCTCTCTCAGTGACTCAGCCTCATGTTAGCGCTACTGGGTGACCCTGTTGTACCTACAGTCCTTCAGTAAGCCCGGCGGTGCAGCCAAGCAGCAGATGATTCACCCCTGGCATGTGGGCTGTAACGGTAGTTAAAGCCAGTGAACAGAGGCCTCTGAGAGCTCCGAGGTTTCCAAGAAGGGCACAATTGCTCCGCTAAGGCTGTATTGACATTAAATATTCAACAGTGGATGAAACCTAGATTGATACAGGAATATTCTTTTCTGTCGTCTCTTTTCCTCCTCTGTCATCTCCTTCCTCTCTTTCCTTCTGTTTCCTTCCTTCCTTACCTATTACTCTCTACTCCACTCCTCTCCTCTCCTTTCCTCGCCCATTCTCTCCTCTCCTCTCCTCTCCTCTCCTCTCCTCTCCTCTCCTCTCTTCTCCTCTCCTCTCCTCTCCTCTCCTCTCCTCTCCTCTCCTCTCTCTCCTATTCTTTCTTCTCTCCCTCTTCTCTTCTCTTCTCTTCTCTTCTCTTCTCTTCTCTTCTCTTCTCTCTCCTCTCCTCTCCTCTCCGCTGCGCTCCTCACCCCTCCTCCTCTCTCACCTCTCCTCAGATCCTCTCCTCTCCTCCCCCCCACCCTCTCTCCTCTCTTCTCCCCTCCTCTCCTCTCCTCTCTTCTCCTCTCTCTCCCCTCTCTCGCTATCTCTCTTCTCCCCTCCTCTCTCCTCTCTTCTCCTCTCCTCTCCCCTCTCCTCTCCTCTCCCCTCTCCTCTGCTATCCTCTCCCCTCCTCTCCTCTCCCTCCCCTCCCCTCCTCTCCTCACCCCTCCTCTCCTCTCTCATCCTCTCCTCTCCGCTCTCACCCCTCCTCTCATCTTCTCTCCCCTCGCCCTCTCCTCTCCCCTCCTCACCCCTCCTCCCTCTCCTCCCCTCCGCTCCTCATCCCTCCTCTCTTCTCCCCTCCACTCCTCACCCCTCCTCTCCTCTCCTCACCCCTCTTCTCTCCCCTCCTCACCCCCCCTCTCCTCTCCCCTCCGCTCCTCACCCCTCCTCTCCTCACCTCTCCTCCTCTCCTCGCCCCTCCTCTCCTCTCCTCTCCTCTCCTCTCCTCTCCTCTCCTCTCCTCTCCTCTCCTCTCTCTCCTCTCCTCTCCTCTCCTCTCCTCTCCTCTCCTCTCCTCTCCCCTCCCCTCCCCTCCCCTCCCCTCCCCTCCCTCCTCTCCTCTCCTCTCCACATTCATTAGAGTCATCCTAACAGGCTTCCTGTGTCTGTACTGCGCATACAGATCCAGATGCTTTTAAAGGCTCACTAGGCTCAACGGTCACATTTCCAAGTCAAGCGAGATCTAGGCTAAAACCTTCCGTTTAGAACGAGACCATCAAATAAAAAAACAAATAAAAGACCATAGTGACCTTCACCAGTGTCTCAGACCCTAGTCAGTCTGTCAGACAGGGGAGGAGAGGCCAGTCTGTCAGACAGGGGAGGAGAGGTCAGTCTGTCAGACAGGGGAGGAGAGGCCAGTCTGTCAGACAGGGGAGGAGAGGTCAGTCTGTCAGACAGGGAGGAG
>NC_140180.1:90453922-90490388 GCF_963971535.1 Notolepis coatsorum
CTAACAGGCTTCCTGTGTCTGTACTGCGCATACAGATCCAGATGCTTTTAAAGGCTCACTAGGCTCAACGGTCACATTCCAAGTCAAAGCGAGATCTAGGCTAAAACCTTCCGTTTTAGAACGAGACCATCAAATAAAAAAACAAATAAAAGACCATAGTGACCTTCACCAGTGTCTCAGACCCTAGTCAGTCTGTCAGACAGGGGAGGAGAGGCCAGTCTGTCAGACAGAGAGGAGAGGCCAGTCTGTCAGACAGGAGAGGAGAGGCCAGTCTGTCAGACAGAGAGGAGAGGTCAGTCTGTCAGACAGAGAGGAGAGGCCAGTCTGTCAGACAGGGGAGGAGAGGTCAGTCTGTCAGACAGGGGGAGAGGCCAGTCTGTCAGACAGGGAGGAGAGGCCAGTCTGTCAGACAGGGGAGGAGAGGCCAGTCTGTCAGACAGAGAGGAGAGGCCAGTCTGTCAGACAGGGGAGGAGAGGTCAGAGTCTGTCAGACAGAGAGGAGAGGCCAGTCTGTCAGACAGGAGAGGAGAGGTCAGTCTGTCAGACAGAGAGGAGAGGCCAGTCTGTCAGACAGAGAGGAGAGGCCAGTCTGTCAGACAGAGAGGAGAGGCCAGTCTGTCAGACAGAGAGGAGAGGTCAGTCTGTCAGACAGAGAGGAGAGGCCAGTCTGTCAGACAGAGAGGAGAGGTCAGTCTGTCAGACAGAGAGGAGAGGTCAGTCTGTCAGACAGGGGAGGAGAGTTCAGTCTGTCAGACAGAGAGGAGAGGCCAGTCTGTCAGACAGAGTGGAGAGGCCAGTCTGTCAGACAGAGAGGAGAGGCCAGTCTGTCAGACAGAGAGGAGAGGCCAGTCTGTCAGACAGGGGAGGAGAGGTCAGTCTGTCAGACAGAGAGGAGAGGCCAGTCTGTCAGACAGGGGAGGAGAGGTCAGTCTGTCAGACAGAGAGGAGAAGCCAGTCTGTCAGACAGAGAGGAGAGGCCAGTCTGTCAGACAGAGAGGAGAGGCCAGTCTGTCAGACAGGGGAGGAGAGGCCAGTCTGTCAGACAGAGAGGAGAGGCCAGTCTGTCAGACAGAGAGGAGAGGCCAGTCTGTCAGACAGGGGAGGAGAGGCCAGTCTGTCAGACAGGGGAGGAGGCCAGTCTGTCAGACAGGGGAGGAGAGGCCAGTCTGTCAGACAGGGAGGAGAGGCCAGTCTGTCAGAGAGGGGGGAGAGGCCAGTCTGTCAGACAGGGAGGAGAGGCCAGTCTGTCAGACAGGGGAGGAGAGGCCAGTCTGTCAGACAGAGAGGAGAGGCCAGTCTGTCAGACAGAGAGGAGAGGCCAGTCTGTCAGACAGGGGGGAGAGGCCAGTCTGTCAGACAGAGAGGAGAGGCCAGTCTGTCAGACAGGGAGGAGAGGCCAGTCTGTCAGACAGGGGGGAGAGGCCAGTCTGTCAGACAGGGGGGTTGTTGAGGGAATTGAACTGTGGCGCCACGCCAGGCTTCTAGCGTCTCCAGTATCTCCCCTGCACCTTAGCCAACGTTTAATGGACTCCTGCTACTTACTTTGTCTTTAATGGCACAAAGAGCTTGGCATTAATGGCTGTTCTCTACTGTAATAGTTAATGTTTTTGGACTGGAATATTGCGATATACGTCTCTAGATTAAAGTTATTAAAGTGGCCTAACACAATATTAGACAGAGGTGAGACCGCAACAAGCTCAACTCTTAGGTTCACACCAATCAGTCTAACCTAACGCCTTGTCTCCGCTAGCCAGGGGTTTGCCGTGCTGTGGCTTGTCTGGCACACAGTGAGTGTCTCCATTGTTTTAGAACCTGGCCAAACCTGGCGAGACGGCCACCTTTCACAACCGGGCCAAAGCTGGCGGGGACTGTTTGTTTGCTTGTGTACCACAGTTGGTGGTGTGCATTTTGAAAGGTTTTACAATAAACGCAATGGAGACACAAACCCAACCAAACCATACCTTGCTAGACCATGGCTAGCCCCAGCCAGGCTGAACATAGCTAATGGAGACAAGGCATATGTGGCGCGATATTAGACATTCTGCGCATAAATAGTGTTCGATTCCCTAGACTGATACGATGGCATATTAACACTGATTCTCGTGTTGTACCTTTTCCTCTCCGTTGCTTGACTGTGACTCTGCGTCCTTTGATTCTGACAGTGCATTCCAACATGCACCCACCATCTGAAGCCGTTTCCTCACTGCCAGGAGTGGACCAGCACAAATACAACAAGGGCCCTCAGAGAGTGCTTCTCTTTGTGCGGGCAAACAAATTCCTCGTATGAAAATACTTGCCAACTCGAAGGGTGCACAGAGAGATGCCTACACCCGCGCAAGTGGGCAAAGCCCTGCCCGTCTGGTCACTGCTGTCGCCACTCACTCACCGCTGGAATGCCTCTGTTTATGAACAGCGCAGTTGATAACGCATCCCCTGACCCTCACTCTCAGATTCTGTGGCTGAGACCCTGATCCACTCATTCATCACCTCCCGGTTGGACTACTGCAACGGAGTCCTGTTCGGGGTACCCAGCAAAGCCCTGGACAGGCTCCAGTATGTTCAGAACTCAGCTGCCAGGGTTCTCACTCACACCAAGCCCTGGCAGCACATCACCCCCACCCTCATCCACCTCCACTGGCTCCCAGTCAAGTTCCGCATCTCTTTCAAACTCCTGCTCCTCACCTACAAGTCCCTCCATGCCCTCGCCCCCCGATACCTGTCTGATCTCCTCCACCAGCACAATCCATCCCGGAACCTACGATCTTCTGATCTGGGTCTCCTCTCCATCCCTCGCACCAGGTAACGGACTTTCGGGGACAGAGCCTTCAGCGTGGCGTCCCCTACCCTCTGGAACTCTCTCCCCCCCGAAATCCGCAACGCCCCAACCCTGGACACCTTCAAAACTGCTCTTAAAACACACCTCTTCACCAAGGCTTTTCCCAATCAGTTAGTTTAGATTAGATTGATTGATTGATTGAAAACTTTATTAACAGATTGCAGAATGGGTACAATACAGTACAGCTCAATACACCCAATTGTTAAGGGGATGGAGACCAGAGAAAGACTTTCGTCTTGTTTACATCAGGGTCCCCCATTTTCAATTCATCAGGACATATATGACATACATGACATACAGATAGGCAGTACTGCTACATCTATACATTTATGACATACCAGATTTGCAAATACAGTACTGTTTGTGATACAAAAAGAGTCCAGAAAAGAGAGTATATACATTTGACGTAAAAACTGTACATTGGGGGAGGTTGGGTAGGTGGGGTGGGGTTGGGTGGGTGGGGGGGGGCTGTACAATGGAGGTGGTTGGGTGGGGTGTTGGGTAGGAGGGGTGGGTGGGGGACACTGTACAACTGTACAAGCAAAACTGTACATTGGAATATTGACAAAACCATACTTGGTAATTTACTGTACATTGGAGGGGGTTGGGTTAGGACATTTACAGGGGCCAGTTTCGAATTGCAGTCTCCCGTAGGTGTTCTTTGAGAGTGGTTTTGAAAGTGGGTAGTGATTCACATTCTTTTACAGCTTTGGGTAGGGCGTTCCACATTGATGTGGCATAATTGCGAAACGTGTTTAGTCCCTTGTTTGAGCCGAATCTGGGTTTAACATGATTAGTGGAGCTCCCTCTGGTGTTGTGATCGTGGTATTCACTGACCTTTGGGAAGTATTTTGACATGTACATGGGTACCTTGGTCGTGTAGTGTATCTTGTAGACCAGGCCCATTGCAAGTTGCTGTACTCTGTCGTCTACTCTAAGCCATCCTAGGTTGTCAAAGTGGTTGTCAAAGATTAGGTCCATTATCCCTTACCTGCCCTCATCCCCCTTTTTTCCCTACTTCCCTAGCCCTAATTTTTGTCTTGATTGTGAAGCGACCTTGGGTTCTATGAAAGGCGCTATAGAAATTTGATCTATTATTATTATTATTATTATTATTATTATTATTATTATTATTATTATTATTATTATTATTATTATTATTATTATTATTATTATTATTATTATTATTATTATTTATTATCGCATCCAGTTCTACTTCTACGGTTGTGAATGGACTCTTAAATTGGCACAAGTATTTGTATTTCATTTATGAAGAAAAAAAAAGTATCTACTGGTTTACATTTTCTCCTTCACCCGTGTGTTCTGCCTCTATACTTTAGACCAGCCATCTCTTTGGCCAAATATATAACAAACTTTCTAAATCCTTCACCTTTAAACACAATGTTACCTAATGTTAGCTAACACACCTTGTTGTAACTAAGAGATTTGCTGGAGAAAGTAATCAATTTCCTGCATAGATCAAAATAAATAACAAGTGGACAATTGGCCATATAGCGAACATTAAGGGGAGACCACCCCCCTAGATAGGGAAAAATATTAATGAAGGATGAAATAATTTGCAAACATCTTAATTGTTTAGAATAGTCAAAAAAAGAAAAAAATTGTATTAAAATGTTTTTGGTAGCATAATTGTATTACCCAAAAGGGGCGTGGTCTATTCAAATGGCCCCTTTTTGCATGTTACCCCGAACAAAATTTTGAAAAAATTGATGACATATAGATATTTTCTCATGGTTTTTCATGTTACTACATTAAAAAACTAACTTTTTGTTAGAGGATTTTTTGATATGCCACCCGAACAGGGATTTATGACCTTTTATGACCCCCTAGTCATAAAAAAAATATTTTTTTGCATACTTTTTTTGTATAAAATGTTCTAAAAATCTGGATGAGTGATATATAAAAAAAAATAGAGAGTAGAGTATTTCACCTACAACACGAGGCATGTTGTAAATGTGTTGCTGATCTGATTACAGGAGTCTTGTGAGGCTCTCTGTGCGTTCAGTAGAAAGCTATCCGGCTGCAAGCTAGCCTAGCTTAGCACAAATGAATGGAAGCGGATACGGATCAGAAGTGTTTTTGACCAACAGCTAGGCTAACTGATCTGTATATTCTTCCATTTTTGTATGCTAAGCTAGGCTAGCTTGCAGCCGGATAGCTTTCTACTGAACAGACGGAGAGGACATCGACATAATATATCTTCTTGTCTGACTCTGGAGAAGATGGTAAGCGCATTTCCCATAATGTTGGTGCATTCCTTTCATCTGTGTTTAGTATTAGTATTACCATGCCTGGATCATGATGTGGCTCTGGGTTCAGTTGAAATGAAATGAACATCAATGGCTGATGTGATGATGTATAATACAGTCTGGTGTTTTGCACAGAGAATGCTCTCTAAAAGCAACCCTACCCATGCATAATTCATACTCCACCTCATATAAATAGCTGTGTTAAAATAAGCTGGTCCTGTCAGTGTGTTTTGTGTTGTGTGTGTGTGTGTGTGTGTGTGTGAGAGAGAGAGAGAGAGACAGACAGAGACAGAGAGAGAGCGTATGCGTGAGACATGTATGTGCCTGCGTGTATACGTGAAGTGTATGCGTGTGTGAGTGAGAATGTGTGTGCGTGTGTGTGTGCGTGTGTGAGTTGTAACAACAACAACAACATTGTCAGTCAGAGAGACATTAGTCATGCAGCCTGCAACCACCTCATCCTTTACCTGAAACGAGGGCGACTGTAGGTAAACATGCAGAGAACATGCTATTTAAGAGTTAAGCAAGTACAACACAGTAATACTGTACAGTCCTAGACAGGAAGCAAGTACAAAACAGTCATATACAGTAACAGTACAAAACAGTCATATACAGTAACAGTACAAAACATGGGATTCAGGAGGCCTGTGGGCTTGTTTGGCACAAATATAGTTTTGTTCATGGTGCTATTTCCCACGATGTAGGATAACTGTATGAATAATAAGAGAAATATATATCGTGCATGCGAGATCCATGCTTCCTTTGTGGTTGAATAAGGAACGTCCCCAAATGTCGCTGAATTGGCCTTCCTCAAACCTCGCCCACTTTTCTTGATCCTCCAATCACAACTGTAGCTTGAGGCGGGGCTTGAGAAAGACCCACTCTGCAGGCAGGCATCTCGTTCTTCTTCATTGTCCTCTATGGTGTTTGTTTCAAGCAGTTGATGAGGTCTTTGGATCACACCAGTGGTCCTCACAACATGGGCTCGGGGGATCCCCGGGGGTCCTTGGGGGGGGTTCTAGCAGGGGGTCCTTGAGGGGGGTTCCAGGGGTCCTTGAGGGGTGTTCTAGGCCGTCCTTGAGGGGGGTTCCAGGGGGTCCTTGAGGGGGGTTCCAGGGGTCCTTGAGGGGGGGGGGGGTTCAGGGGGTCCCCAGAACAACTGGGAATAGTTATATTTCATTGACTGGACGTTAAGCCCAACGAGAAAGTGTGACTATTGACTATTCTAAGTAACCACAGGTTTCAGTGTCTTCTGTAATCTGCCCACACCTAGTTGGTTATGGGATTCTGGACTAAAACAGAGTTTTAGTAGAGTTTTATTTATTTTATTTTAAATAAAGCATTTATTTATGTAGCTTTAAGCTTTTACCTTTATGTAGCTTCTTAAGCAGAATCACCTTAATCATCAACTGAAACTACCCGTGATTTGATGTATTATAGCATTTTGAATGAATGAATGAATGAAAACTTTATTTAACAGATTGCAGAATGGGTACAATACAGTACGGCTCAATACATACAATTGTTAAGGGGATGCAGACCAGAGAAAGACGTTTGTCTTGTTTCCATCAGGATCCCCCATTTTCAATTCATATAGACATTTATGACATACACAACATACATGACATTTATGGCATAGGGACAAATAGGTATTTAGTACTGATACATTTGTGACATAACGGTATTCAAATATACAGTACTGTTATACCTAGATCCTGACAGAGTATATACATATGATGGGGAGGGGACTGTACATTAGGAGGGGGTGGGTGGGTGGGAGGGAAATATACATACGGCGGGGAGGGAATATATACATGCGGTGGTGAGGAGACTGTCTATTAGGAGGTGGTGGGGGTTTTGGGCATTTACGGTGGCCAGTTTCGAATTGCAGCCTCCCGTAGGTGCTCTTTAAGAGCGGTTTTGAATGTGGGCAGGGATTCACATTCCTTTACAGCTTTGAATACTGAACAGCAGTATTCAAACAGTGGTCCTCAACCCTGGGGGTTGATTCGGAGGGGGTAGTGAAATAAATACAACATTGTGTTTATAACTTTTATTGTAGATGCTTTTTTCCCTAGCATTTTCTAGATTAATGTGAAGTCTAAAGCCCTCCTCCGATCATTAATCAAGTTAAATAGCCTTAAAAGGGGGAAATAAAGACAATAATATTTTGTCAAAGTTCACCGTTCTGTCTGTGCTCAACTACGTAAGGGGGGCTCGCAAAACAGGCATCCCTCTGTTTTCAGGGGTGACAAACTAGAGGTTGAGAACCGTTGTTTTAGAACAGCGGGAGGAGCGCTGCGGTCACAGAGCGTGCCAGACCAGGCCGGTCTATTGTGGTCTGTGTTGGCCCCTCCATCACTATGAAACCCCATCCTCTACTGAGGGGGCAGGCAGGAGGGCTAGAGTTACAGCAGAAACGCTTCTCTCAGCCAGCGACCTTAACGACCGCTTCTGTGTGTAAAAAGATGGGTTGGCAGCGTGTTATTAAGTGTGAAATTGGTGTTTGTGTGATGGGATATATGTAATAAGTAGGTGTTAGTGAAATAGAGACAGTAGAGTGTGAATAACAGTTGCAAAAAGAAACTGTACTGTATTTTGGTTTTACATGTTCTTAATTACGTGTGCATATCAGTACATACTGTAGACCCAAGGTTTCCATCCGACAGTGTTTGTGTTGACAAACTTGTCATTTTGCAAAGTGCTGTTCCATTATTAGTCCTTCCGATGGGGAAGAAATGCCCTCGGTTCCTCGAAATGCTTCCTCAAAATGTTTGTTTTGCCACAAAAACCTTCCGTTGGCAGCGCTTCAGGAAAGGAGCTTAAGGGACTGGGGTATCAGGGCATGGCGGAGTGGAGTGGATAATCACATTCTGGAGGGTTTTATCAGCCAGAAGAGATGCTGTAATGGATTACAGTTGTAGTAAACAGAGGCTTCCTGCCCGGCGGTAATGTGATCTGGACACAAGCAGCCACATGACCCATACAGTACACCCCTGAACCACCCTCTGTCACCGCCATGAAACACTACCTCTCAATGAAGATGGAGAGAGAGAGACAGAGAGAGAGAGAGAGAGAGAGAGAGAGAGAGAGAGAGAGAGAGAGAGAGAGAGAGAGAGAGGGGGGGGGGGGGAGAGGGTGAGAAAGAGAGAGAGAGGGAGGAAGGAGGAGAAAAGAGAGGTTAGGAGGAGGGAGGATAGAAAGAAGAGTAGGAGGGTAAGAAGGAGAAAGGGGGAGCGAAGGAGAGGATAGTGAAAGGAGGGGAGGATGAAGGGAGACAGAACAATAATACAATGAACAGGCTGCCACGCAGTGCCACTGCTCAGACACTCTATTCTTATAGGGCACACACTGTGCCCCACAGTTTTTTATAAAACGAATAATAAAATGTGTGTGTGTGTGTAAAATAACAATTCTATTCATTTACTTCTGGGTAATGAAACCAATACACTTACCAATAAACTGGAGCATATTTAAATATATATATACAGTATATATCTAGTGTTTTTTGTCCAGCACCTGGTATTTGTTGTTTGGATGTGTGTGCTGCTTCACATGTGCATGTTTAGCTCAATGGGTCTGGCACTAACTTCAGGGTTAGGGGTTCTATTCCCTGTTTAGCCCTAAGGGTAGAGCACGGCACTATCACTGCCAGGGTTAGGGGTTCTATTCCCTGTTTAGCCCTAAGGGTAGAGCACGGCACTATCACTGCCAGGGTTAGGGGTTCTATTCCCGCTTTAGGCCTAAGGAGTAGAGCACAGCACTATCACTGCCAGGGTTATGGGTTCTATTCCCTGTTTTTC
Organism: Notolepis coatsorum; assembly: GCF_963971535.1. Lineage (NCBI taxonomy): Eukaryota > Metazoa > Chordata > Actinopteri > Aulopiformes > Paralepididae > Notolepis > Notolepis coatsorum. The sequence continues at coordinate 90,462,832 of NC_140180.1, forward strand.
TCTAAGGGTAGAGCACGCACTATCACTGCCAGGGTTAGGGGTTCTATTCCCTGTTTAGCCCTAAGGGTAGAGCATGGCACAATCACTGCCAGGGTTATGGGTTCTATTATCTGTTTAGCTCAAAGGGTAGAGCACGCCCTATCACTGCCAGGGTTAGAGGTTCTATTCCCTGTTTAGCTCAAAGGGTAGAGCACGCCCTATCACTGCCAGGGTTATGGGTTCTATTCCCTGTTTTTCTCTAAGGGTAGAGCACGCCCTATCACTGCCAGGGTTATGGGTTCTATTCCCTGTTTAGCTCAAAGGATGCTTATGTCAGGGTTTTGGTTCCCTCTGCCTGCATAACATTAGTGAGAGTGTTTAACCCTTTCACTGCCGCACTACAAAAACGGTTAACCCTTTCTAGGGCTGTCTTAAATACTTCGAAGCTTCGTTCGATGGGCATGGGATTCGAATGGGAAAATAAAATTCGAATATATTAAAAAACATGTATGTAAAAAAGATATTTAGCTAAATCAACTCTGCCTCTCTTTGTTAACTAAGATGAGGTCGGACTCGGCACTGACAGATTTGTGTTCATTGTGCTGCTTTTATAAAGCCTCAAATGACGGCTTACAATATTTTATGAAAGCAAAGTGTTTCGTTTGTCTAAGATTTAAAACGGTTTAAACTTTACAGCACTGACAAAGTTGAACAAAGTGCTGTACAAGTAGTCCCACAACATAAAAAAAAGTTAAAAATAAAAACGTGGGTTGTGTGATAGTAAAGGGTTAACCTTCTGTCGTGTGGCAGTGAAAGTGTTTGACCTGTGTCTGCCCCCCAGTGTCTCAGATGGTGATTGAGGAGGTGAGCGTTCTGCAGACTCAGCTGGAGATTGAGAAGTCCTGTCGCGAGAATGCAGAGGCTCTGGCCACAAAGGTGACACACACACACACACACACACACACACACACACACACACACACACACACACACACACACACACACACACACACACGCACACACACACACACGCACGCACGCACCCACACACACACACACGCACACACCCACGCACACACACACACACACACACACGCACACACCAATCAATGGCATAAGATTAGCCGTAGGCCCTGCTGTTGCTGCATTAGCGAGACGAGAGAATGGATGTATTTTGGCCTCAGAATGACTCAGGATGACTCAGGATTTCTCAGGATGACTCTGCACAATTCAAACTCCATAGACTGCATGCGTCAGCGTGTTGATATGGACCAACACATAAACACCCAGTAGCTGCAACAGCTACGTGAAGAACTGAAATAGGGTAACATTATTACAACAGCTATGTGAAGAACTGAAATAGGGTAACATTATTACAACAGCTATGTGAAGAACTGAAATAGGGTAACATTATTACAACAGCTATGTGAAGAACTGAAATAGGGTAACATTATTACAACAGCTATGTGAAGAACTGAAATAGGGTAACATTATTACAACAACAGCTATGTGAAGAACTGAAATAGGGTAACGTTATTACAACAACAGCTATGTGAAGAACTGAAATAGGGTAACGTTATTACAACAACAGCTACGTGAAGAACTGAAATAGGGTAACATTATTACAACAGCTACGTGAAGAACTGAAATAGGGTAACATTATTACAACAGCTATGTGAAGAACTGAAATAGGGTAACGTTATTACAACAACAGCTACGTGAAGAACTGAAATAGGGTAACATTATTACAACAACAGCTACGTGAAGAACTGAAATAGGGTAACATTATTACAACAGCTACGTGAAGAACTGAAATAGGGTAACGTTATTACAACAACAGCTACGTGAAGAACTGAAATAGGGTAACGTTATTACAACAACAGCTACGTGAAGAACTGAAATAGGGTAACATTATTACAACAACAGCTATGTGAAGAACTGAAATAGGGTAACATTATTACAACAACAGCTACGTGAAGAACTGAAATAGGGTAACGTTATTACAACAGCTATGTGAAGAACTGAAATAGGGTAACGTAATTACAATAGATTTGTTTTAGAGTGATGCCTTTATTGGCCTTTATTACAGGCGGTTTTCTTTAGTCACTTAAAGTCCCTTTAAATACACGGTTAACTTGTAAATAACACCTTAAGCAGATTCAAAGGTGAACAAACCTACTAAGGAAGGAATATATACAGTACCACTTACTTACTCATTTACTTTACTTGTTGTTGTTGTTGTTGTTGTTGTTGTTGTTGTTGTTGTTGTTGTTGTTGTTGTTGTTGTTGTTGTTGTTGTTGTTGTTGTTGTTCTTACTGACTATAATACAGTGTTCTCAGTGGAGTAAATAATTTCTTCCCCTCGCCCTCCTGTCTGTACAAGCTGACTGAAATCCAATCAAATCTACTTTGTGTGCACGGCTCATACAGACAGGAGCTCGACCCCATTGCCTTTGCATTGGTCTGTGGCTAACTATCCTGAGCTAGTAGTAGTAGTTGTTTTTTAGTTTCATGATCGTTTTTAGTTTAGTGGTTTAGTAGTTTTTTGTTGTTGTTCAAATCATGTTTTTTGCACTTTTTATATTGTATTTGTATTTATATTTTATATTGTAACTATAGTGTATATATACAGTAGATACTGGACTTAATAAAGGATCATCTTATCTTAAAGGCCGAATTATACGTCTGCGTGGGCCGTCACGGCTCCTCTCTCCCAGCATCATCATCATCATCATCATCATCATCATCATCATCATCATCATCATCATTATCATAATCATTATGATCTCTGTTGACCTTTGCCCTCCAGCTGAACTGTGAGAACAGGACGTTGAAATACCTGAGCCTGTCTTCGCTGCCCAGTATCTCCGACTGTATCGTCCTGGAGGAGGACCCAGACGCCCAGGACACCAGCCCCGACAACTTCACCCAGTACCAGCGGCAGGTTAAAGGTACCCGTCTAACTCCACCCAGTACCAGCAGCAGGTTAAAGGTACCCGTCTAACTTCACCCAGTACCAGCAGCGGGTTAAAGGTACCCGTCTAACTCCACCCAGTACCAGCGGCAGGTTAAAGGTACCCTGTCTAACTTCACCCAGTACCAGCGGCAGGTTAAAGGTACCCGTCTAACTCCACCCAGTACCAGCAGCAGGTTAAAGGTACCCGTCTAACTTCACCCAGTACCAGCAGCGGGTTAAAGGTACCCGTCTAACTCCACCCAGTACCAGCAGCGGGTTAAAGGTACCCCGTCTAACTTCACCCAGTACCAGCAGCGGGTTAAAGGTACCCGTCTAACTCCACCCAGTACCAGCAGCAGGTTAAAGGTACCCGTCTAACTCCACCCAGTACCAGCAGCAGGTTAAAGGTGCCCGTCTAACTTCACCCAGTACCAGCGGCAGGTTAAAGGTACCCGTCTAACTTCACCCAGTACCAGCAGCAGGTTAAAGGTGCCCGTCTAACTTCACCCAGTACCAGCAGCAGGTTAAGGGTGCCCGTCTAACTCCACCCAGTACCAGCAGCAGGTTAAAGGTACCCGTCTAACTTCACCCAGTACCAGCAGCAGGTTAAAGGTGCCCGTCTAACTTCACCCAGTACCAGCAGCAGGTTAAAGGTACCCTGTCTAACTTCACCCAGTACCAGCAGCAGGTTAAAGGTGCCCGTCTAACTTCACCCAGTACCAGCAGCAGGTTAAAGGTACCCGTCTAACTTCACCCAGTACCAGCAGCGGGTTAAAGGTACCCGTCTAACTCCACCCAGTACCAGCAGCAGGTTAAAGGTACCCGTCTAACTCCACCCAGTACCAGCAGCGGGTTAAAGGTGCCCGTCTAACTTCACCCAGTACCAGCAGCAGGTTAAAGGTGCCCGTCTACACCTATAAGACACCGTTTTAACACACACACACACACACACACACACACACACACACACACACACACACACACACACACACACACACACACACACACACACACACACACACACACACACACACACACACACACACACACACACACACAACATCCCAGGTCACACTGCAGAATTCACAGGAAGTGGAAATCGATCTCCCTAATACCACTTTTCAACGTTGCCGTGTCTCCATGACACTGGAATAATACTGCAGTGGCCACTGTGATGTGACGGTCTGTTGACTGAAAACATGACTGAGTGTAATGGAAATAATCTGTATTTTATTATGTTGTGTTGGTGTTCAGAGCTGCAGGAGAGCGTGAACAGCTTCTTGGAGGAGAAGAAAGAGTACGTACGTCAGATTCACGACCAACGGAAACAGATAGAAGAACTGTCTGCGCAGGTGAGGAGCAACATGCTGGTCCAGTGGTTTTGGGGATCATGAAAAGATATACAAATCGTTGTGAAATAATGAATATTTGATACCTAAAGCCCAATCAATGTAAATAGCCTAAAATGTGGAAATAATATGTAGGGAAGGGGGGGGGGGGCGCAAACAGGTTTTTAGGGGTCACAAACCAATAAACTAATACTGCACTGGTCAACTAAAACAGGTAGACAGGACCTTGGGTCTCATGAAAGGCGCTATATAAATCTAAGAAATTATTATTATTATTATTATTATTATTATTATTATTATTATTATTATTAGTGGAAGGTAAATCCACCTAAACTCCAAGCTTTTGTTTTCTCACATTTTTAAGTCGATCTTTATGATTGAAATTCATCGTCTAGATCAGCGGTTCTCAAACTACGGGTCGCGACCCAATGTGGGGTCGTGGGTAGGTGACAGTGGGGCATGTAATGACAGCGCATTGGCAAGTAAAAAAGAAAAATGCAATATATATATATATATATATATATTGTTTTTAATGTTCTGCCAACATATTTTGGCTAAATATACCTTGTTTTATAAATGTGTATTGATAACATAGTGCTGTAATTAAATGTTCTTCTAATAAATATGCATGATCAAGTTCAACAACGTTTATTTTGATATTCCTTAATTCCATGTTGAAATTACGCAATACATTAAGTGTGGGGTTGCCAAAATAAATCCTAATTAAAATGGGGTTGTGGTATAAACAAGTTTGAGAACCCCTGGTCTAGATTATAGTAAGCAGTATCAGGCCCCGTTTAGACGGAAACGCTAGCAGGTGAATCCGCAAAAATATTTTTTCGGATGTGCCTTTCGTTTATACGGAAACGGCGTTTTTACGGGGTGAAACAGTAAAAAAGTGAGACCACCTTCCAGGGTGGAATTCCTAGAAACGCTAAACCTTTGCGCTCTCATCTAAACTGTCAAACCGCATTGTAACTGCATCTCTTGCAATGATGACGCAACTCGTCTTTGATCTTTACTGATTGGCTTTATTTCCGTTCGAAAAGAACATCTTTATTCCGAACCGTAAAACTGTGAAAACATACATGAAATACAATCAATCACGGATCAAACCATAACAACATACATACAATTTATCGGTCGTTGCAAGGGTGGTTGTTAACCCAATGAACTTAACTACAAGCGCATTATGGCCCCAAATGTACCTTGTTGACTGCATGCAATATGAGAGGACAGTTATGGAGCTCTGGTGTCGATGTGGCTTGTCTGAAGATGGTGGAGAAGTGAAGGAACGAACCTTATAGGGTCTCCCTATTTATACACTATGGGCGATCTATTATGACATCACAATGCAGCAGGGCATTACCCTATGGGCGATCTATTATGACATCACAATGTTCCAGGGCATTCTAGCCTGTTCTAACCGGTTCTATTATGACATCACCGCTGCAGTTAAGTTCGTCATAAAACGATGACGAAAGGGTTGTCAAGGCTCACAGGCGCCAGTAGCCTAGAAGCGTAAACAAAGTAGGGCTGGGCGATATGGAAAAAAATCATATCGCGATAACGATATGATAATTTTATTTTATTTCTCGATATCGATAATTATCGAATTGTTATAAGTATAAAAAAATATATATATATTTATTTTTTTTTAACAACAGATGTATGTTTATTTTGCAGCAATTCTTTGTCATTGCCGCCATCTTTAGTGTTACATCCCCTCACACTCCAGTTCTCAGGCTGCAGCTGGTTTAAAAGCTAAAGTAAACCGGCTTCTCTGCTGGCTGTGGCTCCAGAGGAGTTGAACAGTTCTGGCTCTGCTAGTTTATTTTCGATCTTTTGGCGCTTTTTTGGTGGACAAACCACCGCACATGTGCACTGTGACTCGTGACTGGAGTCTAGTTCTGCTAGCAGCCTACTGTGTACAGACGGTTTCAAAATGTATTTTAAATTAGAAAGCAAACTAAATAAATGGACAAGAGAAAAAGAAATCTGAATTTGGTCAGTATTGTCATTTGGACAAGCAAAGCCATTACTTTAAGTTGCAGGCAAGAAAGACAAGACTGTCCACTGTCTCTGGTTTTAAAACTGCCCTGTTGCAGGTAAAAAAAAAAAACGATTTTTCGATTTTTTTTTAAATTCGATATCGATTATTAAAATATATCGCGATATTTATCGTTATCGTTATGTCGCCCAGCCCTAAAACAAAGCATGTCTGATTCTATCCATGGCGATCACCTGAAGGCTACATTGGCAGTACTTTTAAATACACAAGAATCTGTCCCGCGGCGTGACTGGACCCACTGTCTGTGAGTTACTCTGCTTTGGTCCAATCACATTCCCCACCCACAGTCTGCGAATCAGAGGCAGAGTATGGCGGGTCTTCACAGCATGTCATGTGACATATGCGCCAATCGTGTGACAGCGGGGCTCCGTTGTCTCGAGTTGTTACAGCCTCGTCTGCACGGAGAATTCCATCCCAAAACGCTCGTCTAAACGCAAAATTAAAAGTGAAACCGTAAGACGACTTTTGCGGTTTCTGTTCAGACTCTCTCCGTCTAAACGTAGCCTCAGATTGATGCAAGTTACATGAAAAATGTTGGATTGTCATTTTTATTTTACCACTGCATCGCCAGAGGTGGATTATTTTAGTGTTTCTTATTATAATTTACAGAAGATCCGTGTGAACGAAGAGCTGGGGGAAAAAAATCACGTTATCTGGTAGATTGATCTCATCCTCAAAAGAAGCAGATAGGCTACACTAGCAGGAAGAGAAGATGAGAAACAAAAACAGGAGTAGTTATATTTAGAGCTAAATGTAGGACACATGCAGTATGCGTGGGCCACAGTAAGAGAGTGAATTGTTGAGATGACAGAGTTGTAATAGTTTTGGGTAGATTTCATTTTTATTTAATTTTACTGTTTGCAGACAGAGAAGCAGCAAGCGGAGATGAAGGAGCTTCGCCAAACCACCGAGCAGCAGAGTAAGACCATCAAGAGATTCAACAGAGGTCAGTCACAAGGCTTCTTAATTATGTGTATATCTATCTATCTAGGTCGTCCTCGGACGGGCCCTCCATCGGTGCTTCCAGTCATCCCGATCCTCCATGCATCTGGCTAGCTCGCCGGTGCATTCTGCTCTCGCATCTCTTAGTACGTCCACATACGTTAATGTGGGACGTCCTCGTGATCGATGCCCGTGTGTTGGCTCCCACAGCACAAGTTTTCTGGTTGGCAGCCTATGGTGTCTGCCAATACAAGTTTGCATTAGTGACATGCTCATCCCTGTTGAGGTTGAGCACCACACGCATCATTCTGGTGTAGCACCCATCCAGGGACTTCTGCAGGGTGGGCTTCAGGGTCCAGCATTCACTGCCATACAGAAGAACAGACTCAACTGTTGCATAAAAGAAGCTAACCATGTGTGTATGGTCTCAAGGACCAGCTCACGGTTGTTGTTGTTGTTTTTGTTGGTTGTGTGGAAGAAAATAGCCGGAGCCAAGGATGTACCTCAGTCAAAATATAGACTTAGTTAACACAGATTTATTTAACTCAAACAGAGTATCGAAATACAAGTAAATTAAGAGTTATGCTGGATAACTCCAGGAAGATACTGGCCTAGTATCCCCAGAGAGCTCTGGAATCATGTTTAACGTAGACCGTTATACCAGGATAAAGGGGGGTGTGGCCAGGTGAGAGATAGGAAGGCGATAGGAGGATTTGGGGTGAATGGGGGAGGAGGTGAGGGACAAAGGGTGGTGACTAATTGATCAGGGGAGACAAAGGGATTGACTGGAAGACAGGACATTTGTGTATTGGGGATTAATCAAGGGAATCTGGAATGGTAGTATGTTTGGGGGGGGGGGGGGGGGGGGGGCATGTAATTCCACAGTTGTCATGTGGACCATCAAGTACTGATAATACTTTTAGGCTTTGCTTGTATTCAGGCTCATAATACCCTATTTCTATACCAGATAAACATCCAAACGGCCACTCTTTGTTTTAGGTGTGGCAATAAAGCTCAATTCTATTCTATTCTGCGCCAGGCTTTGAAATATGATGTTATAGTATACATTATGGACAGCATGGCGCAGCATTGTTTTGTACTGTACGTGTTCTTGATGTTTCCTAGCGGAGTTGGACCTCATCTGTGTGTGTGGGCGTCTGTACATCTACCAGCTGCTACATGGTAACATAATTAACTCTTTTCTCTCTCTCTCTCTCTCTCTCTCCCTCTCTCTCTCCCTCTCTCTCTCTCTCTCTCTCTCTCTCTCTCTCTCTCTCTCTCTCTCTCTCTCTCTCTCTCTCTCTCTCTCTCTCTCTCTCTCTCTCTCTCTCTCTCTCTCTCTCTCTCTCTCTCTCTCTCTCTCTCTCTCTCTCTCTCTCTCTCTCTCTCTCTCTCTCTCTCTCTCTCTCTCTCTCTTAGTGTCTATGATGGCAGCACATGAGTATGATGGGATGAAGGAACAGTTGGATCTGGAACAGAGCCTGAGAGTGAAGGCTGAAACCTATGCACACGAGGTAGGGATCATGCTGATATCAGCTACTTGCTCCAGGAGTGTTGGAACGCCACAGACAGGAGTGTTGGAACGCCACAGACAGGAGTGTTGGAACGCCACAGACAGGAGTGTTGGAACGCCACAGACAGGCCCCTTGGTTATCAACTCCAGTTATAATGCCAGTACCTTGGTCATGGGGCAACAGTGGCTCAGGAGGTAGAGCATTCCCGGTTCGATTCCCGCTCCTCCTGGGCACCGTGTCGATGTGTCCTTGAGCAAGACACTTAACCCCTCATTGCTCCCGATGTGCAGGTTGACACCTTGCATGGTCGCCTCTGCCATCGGTGTGTGAATGTGTGAGTGAGTGGGTAAAATGTGAGGAACAAATTGTAAAGCGCTTTGGATAAAAGCAGTTATATAAATGCAGTCCATTCAACATCAGTGGCAGGAGTCTGTACTGTACTGTAGCTATGGTAGCATGCATGTTTTTTGGTGTGGGAGGAAACTGGAGTACGCGCAGGAAACCATGCATACACAGGGAGGACATGCTGACTCCACACACAAAGGCTCTCGGTCGGGTTCACACTCCACACGCCACCGCGCCACTAAAGACACTGAATCCCTCATTTCCCCAGGGATGCTGTAATACAGACAACCCTGCTGTCTGACCTCCTGACCCCCCTGTATGTGTGTGAATCTAAAGCGGGGTGTTTAAAACGACAAATTCCAAGTGCCGTGTTTAACATGGCCAATCAACCAGAGCTATACGAGAGTTTGGTGAAACAATCAATGGGTGTGATGATGATTTGTGGATCGTTTGTGACTACAAGTGTGACTACAAGTGTCCAGTAAAGTAAACACCAGAATGACAGAAGAGTGGCATAGAAATGGTGTGTTAATTAATGCCTGTTTTTTTTTATTTGATCAGACAATGGGTACAGATATAACTTTTTACTACAAGAAAACCTGGAAGTAACTGCACTCTCTGTATGACCTTTAGACATTAGGTGGTTACATGATGCCTTGTTACAATGTATCACTAAACTCTGCTGCAACTCGGAGCATGACTGTTATTCTAGAACTCCGGCATCAACATGACGCCCATTGTAACTGAGGGGTACAATTCCCTGACTGTATTACTAGATATGATACTTACTACCACTACCTTTGTACTTAATATTCGGCCACCCAGTACACGGCATAAATATATTATCATGAACACTCTCACGTAGATGAAACGGATCCAACACAAATGTACGAATTAGAAACAGGTCTTTATTTTCCTACACAGCGATGGTGTGTAGAATAAGCACTTAATCACTTAATTACATTTATGAATTGAAATAGTATGCACTTTTATGGCAAGGAGTATTCGTCGGTATATCAATAGATAATGTCCAATCTCTGAAGGCGCAGGTGGTAAATATACGACCTGGAATAGTTAAGGAATAACAGCAATGATACTTTAATGATTATAGGCTGGATACACTAGAGGGGGTTAATCCGGTCGCTTGTAAGCCGACAGGAGTAGGGGGGGGGGGGGGGGGGGTAGAATCCAGCTGCCTCGTCCGGCCAAGGGTATCCCAGGAGAACCCACTGTAGTGCCGTTCAATGCGCCGGCGATCCTTGGACCACAGATGAAAGCAGGTGGACTCTTTGTGGGCCGGCTCTCTCCGGTCCACGGGGGAGAGATGTGGAGAGACCTCGTCTTGCAGAGCGTCTCCTCACCTTGTGTCCTCTCCAGGGGGGGGGGTTCCAACACACGGTAGTGTCGGGGGTCTTTATCCATAGAATAATCAAAGTATCCAAAGCATAATCCGTGCCTGGGAAGGCGGGCTGTCGTCGGTAGAATAATCCGGTATACAGGTCCACTCGCTCGTCGGCTCTGGGGCTCCTCGGGTGCAGCTTCACATAGGGTCAACCACCCTGGGTAAGCAGCCAGTTCTCTGCCCGAAACGATGGGGTACTGACTACGGTAGTATTCTCACCGCACGAAGCACTATATATTAACAGACTATTATTAGCTTAATAGACTACGTCCAACTCGACGATATAGTGCCAAATATGACTATTCAAATATTAATATACACGATGTCTCAATACCGATGGTAGGCGAACTTGGCCTTACTCCCACACGTGGCATCGCGGGGAGGCTTTACGTCTGTGACTCTATTGGAGGGTAAGAAACTGGACTGAAAAGAAAGTCCTACTTTAGTAGCGCAGTATATATACGCACTATGAACAAATAGTCCCATTAGTGGTGCGGTAGCCAAATTCCTACGCGGAACTAGGACTTGTTCGTACATGTCGAGCGGTACGTTTGAACTGGGTCTGAGGGGTATGGCAGCCTGGCACCAAGGTCTCGACCAATAGTAGAATGGAGACTATTATGGGATGTTCAGTAGGCTAGAATGGATATTCAATGCATATTGTACAAGGAATATACAAGGGATATCGGGGAATATTAGAGAATATACAAATACAATTAAATATATATATATAAATAAATATATATATTCGGTTTAATCTGGCCCTTCACAACAGCCACCCCCTGAATAGGTCCCGGACCTAATCAGTTAAACGGAGACAGATTAATCGCGTTGTCTATTTACACATAAGGGTTTGCTGTAGGGGTCAGTCAACTTCACAAAGTCATAGGGTTGTAGGGTCATGGTCATCATCGATTGTGTCTGGGAGTCGAGGCAGTTCTATGAGCCTTGCCACGGGACGGGTGTAAGTGCGACCCTGGACGAGCACTTCAGCTGCTCGGACCTTGCCGTCGGCACCGGTGATCACTTTGCTTACGCGGCCGGCCGGCCACATAGCTCTGGGCAGTGATTGATCAATAATCATGACGACTGTTCCTTCTGTCAAATTGTCTCTCTCCTTTACCCACTTCTGGCGGGTCTGTAGAGACGGTAGGTAGTGTTTAATGTCATCCGGTAGATTGGGGGCTCTGCGTAGGCGACCACCCACTCTGATGAGGGTATGAGCGTCGCTCTCGGGGTCCAGATGAATTAATCTGCTGTCGGATGGGACGGGCTTTCCTCCCTGTAGACAGGCCAATTCATCGGGGAACGAGTCTCTCTGGGCTCGCTGCAGTAGAAGCAATTCTGCTTCCTCGTAGTTAGCCGCTGACATATCAGCGGGGGACTTGCACTCCGGGTGGTACCGCAGGAATGTTCTTTGTTGTGCACTCTCTATGGACGTGCAATCGTTTATGTTAGGGTCGGTGGAGGCTACGGTGCTCAATCCACAGAACACAGACTTCTTAATTTCCACCTCCTCTGGACTGGCTTCCCTCGGGATAGGCATGGGCCACTGTCCTTCCGGGAGTCTTAGGAATCCGGGGCCGTCACTGTAGACATTGCGACGGGTGAGGTCATCCAGGGGCATCCCCCGGGTGATGACGTCAGCTGGGTTCTGTTTTGTATCAACGTAGCGCCACTCTGTTTCTCCGGTTAACTCTTCGGTTAAGTCTTGAATCTCGGTGACTCTGACTCCCACGAAGACTTTGTACTTGCATGAGTCCGATTTGATCCAGGCGAGTACCGTCGTGGAATCTGACCACAGGATTGTTCTAGACACCGGTATGGTGAGCTCACGTTGGATGAGCGTGGCTAGGTGCGCTCCGGCTAGGGCTGCGCAGAGCTCTAGACGTGGGATAGATTGTTGCTTGCGTGGGGCTACTCTCGAGCGGGCGAGGACAAATGCTGTGTAGATCTCTCCCCCTTGGTCTTGGGCCCGCAAGTAGGCTACTGATCCGTATGCGACCTCTGAGGCGTCACTGAAGACGTGCAAGTCCATTTTACATGTCTCTGGCCTCACCGTGGGTGGGAAGTAGCTTCGGCGCATATTAACGCCTGGGAGTGAGTGGAGCTCCATCTCCCACTCTCTCCAGGTGGATGCAAGGTGTGCGGGAATGGGGTCGTCCCAGCCCTGGTCCTTGTCCCACAATGCTCGTACAATCATTTTTGCCCTGGTGGTGTACGGTAGAATACATCCTAGCGGGTCATATTGTCGGGCGAGTGTTGTGTACACACTCCGTCTGGTGGTCGGCGCCGCCGCCGGCCTTCCCTGCTCCGTAGTCAGGGGCTTGTGTCTGTAGTGAAGCGAATCTGTTTTGAATCGCCACACCAATCCCAGGGTCATCTCCTGGGCTTCTCCCGGGATTGTAGCCATCCAGGTCTCGCTGCTGGCTGCCTTGTCCTCGGAGGAGAGGCTGCGCAGTACTTGCGGATCGCTGCTGGCCCACTGCCTGAGATCAAAGCCGCCTTTGATCAATGAGGCGCGGAGTTTAATCAGGAGAGCCTCGGCTTCTTCCTGGGTTGAAAGGCTTTGTAGACAGTTGTCTACGTAGAAGCTGTTCTTTACGCTGTGTCGGACTTCTTCGTCCGCTGCTGGGTCCTCTGCTACATGTTTCTGTAGTGCAAATGTCGCACAGCAGGGGCTGCACGTCGTTCCGAAGGGGAGGACTTCCCATTGGTAGATGGCTGGGTGCTCATCTCCTGGCTTCTCTCTCCATAGGAACCGTAACAGGGGCTTGTCCGCCTCTACTAATCTCACCTGCAGGAACATTCCTTTAATGTCCCCGCTGATGGCCACCTTTTCCTGGCGGAAGCGGAGTAGAACGCCGAGTAGGGAGGGGCCGAGTGTGGGACCGGGCAGTAACTCTTTATTCAGATTTTGGGATCCGATCTGGTAGCTGCAGTTAAATACTATGCGGTCTTTACCGTTGTGATGGACCTTGTGGTGGGGCACGTACCACGATTCAGTGGTCTGGTCAGCCTCTTTAATGTCCATCTTTGTGACGTGTCCCGCTGTGATGAGCTTCTCAATCTCAGCGCGGTATACACTCTCTTGGGCGGGGTTCTTGGCTAAGTGCCGCTCCGTGTTTAGCAGGTACCGTTCTATGGCGTCTGTCTTGGCGTGGAAAGTAGGCATTCCTTCTCGCCGCAGGAGTGGCGTGGCGTATCTCAACACGCCGTTGACCGGGACTCTCTTGGTCCCTGTCTCGAGGAGGTGAATTGCGTAAATGTCATCTTTAGAGCGAATGTCTTTCTTTCCATTCTTAAAGGGCATTTGTTCCAAGCTCCATAGCCGCTCTACGTGTTGCAGGAGTGCGGTTTCTCCCTCTGTGACTCGGGAGTGGAGACATCTAGTGGCTGTACTTCGGTTGAGAGATTTGGCGAGCGGGCCTTGGAGAGTCCATCCCAAACGGGTCTCGACTGCTGCAGGACAGCCTCGGGGTCCGGTATGAACCCGGTCTATCGGGACAATGAGGTCTGCATGGTCGGAGCCTATCAACAGGGTCGGCATAGCATTGTCTATGAGCGGGATCGGTAACTTGCGCAGATGTGCATATTTCTCCATCAGCTTGGCGACGGGGTATGTGTACCGCGACAGTCCTATTTCTTGGCTGGTGAAAGCGTCTGTAATCTGGTACCGTCGCTCAGGCTGGCCGCTTGCTGCGATAGAGAATGAGACATTCTCGCCCTTTATCGTCTTCAAATCTCGTCTTATTGTCCGAATTGTCATTTGGGTTTCGCTTCCCCGCAGCCCTAGCTGGGCCGCAGCGGAGGCGAGCAGCAGGGTCTTCTCTGACCCGTCATCGAGGACGGCGTCAGTGTCCAGGACTTTATTCTGGTAGCTTAGTGTCACACGCACTACTTTTAGGAGTACTCGGGCTCCACTGCTGCTGGCGGGATCGATGTACATGACGCTCGCTTTGCGGCTGGATGGTGCAGGGGAAGGGCGCCGTCTGTTACTGTCGTGAAGTATGTCCAGATGGGCTCCATCGCACTTGGTGCACCTTTTCTTTAAGCGGCATTCGGCTGCCATGTGTGAGCGCGCACAGCGAAAACAGCGCTTGTTGGACTTTATCCATTGACCTGCTTCCTCCGCGTTCAGCTTGGGGAAGGAGTCACATTGCGCTAGCCAGTGTTCTTTCTCACAGTAGGGGCATCACAGTCACCTGCTGCTCGGTACTGACTCCGATTGGTGCATCACAGTCACCGATCTTCTTCCATCATTTAGTCGTCTGGTTCCTTCTCTGGAGCCAGGGGTGCTCCGTCCGAATGTATCTAGCCGTAGGCTGCTGACTTCTCTCGCCAGGAAGTCCGCTAGATCGAGGAGGTTCGGTTCGGGGCCATTCGGGTCTCTGTGGTCCCTCTGCCGCCTAAAGCGCTCCTGACGAGCGGGCGGCAGCTTCTCCAGAATCCTTTCCACATTTGAGTTGGCGTAAAGTTCATACTTCCCCTTCTCTCTTTGCGCTCCCAACATCCCTACCAGGGACTGCACTCTGATGGACAGGTCGTCCAGTGCTCGATTGTCTATTGCTGGGGGTAAGCGGTCGATGTGTCGGATCTCCTGGATCACGTAATCCCATATGCGCCCATACCTCTGGTCCAATGTTACCAGCGCTGCTGTGTATGGGGTGGTGGAAGTCGCGTAGGCGAGCGCTATATTATGTGCGCGGGGCACCTTTAAGTGCTGCAGTAGGATGGCGTATTTGTGGCGTTCATCCAATACATCCACTAACATGGTCTCCAGACACATGCGGAGTTCTGTATACTGGGCCCGGTTCTCTTGGGTGAAGTCGGGTACCATAGGCGTGCCAATGTATGACGCTGACTGTGGATACATCGGCGAGCGTTGGGGGGGAGGCCTCCTAGGCGAGTCTCCTCCCGCTTCTTGGTATGGGCTGGTACCGGCAGTGTACCATGGCCCGCTTGTCCAGGTGCTGTTCCTCGGTGCGGGTCGTGCGTCGTGCTCACCCGTGTATAGAGTCGGGGGTCTGTAGCGCAGCTCCGCGGGAGTATAGCCTGGGCTGTACCGGACCTCCTGGTCCGGTAGAGTACTGTGCTGTCTTCGGGCGTGGTTCTCCTCCTCTTCCTCTTCGTCTTCAGTTAGGTCATCCAGTGCTTGTAGTCTCTGGTTTAGCCTCTCCACAGGATATGCTGCTCCTTCCCGGTTGCTAGGTCTCGCTTGGACCGGTGGGGGGAGGTGGTCTGTGGGGGGTATAGACCTCGTCTGTTGGTCAAGTTCAGGGTTGTTTACTCGGCTAGGGGATGCCGCCCTGGAGGTGTGTCTAGACGAGTTCCTGGAGCCTCTGGCGGAGGGAGAGGGTGTTGTCCGTCTGATCAGCTGTTCTATTAGTTGCGCTTGCTGTCTGTCGCGCTCTGCGTCCCGTTGAGCACCGGCTCGTTCTCGGGCCACATTCTCTTCCATCTGAATGCGTCTTATTTCTAGACGTATCTGCTCTTCTTCGCTCCGCTGCTGGATCTGCAGTCGGTCGCGTTCAGCAGCGGCGTTCAGGCTGATGAGGAAGGCCTGCTGTAGGGTCCTCTCTGCCTCGCTGGGAGAAGGCGGTTGTATAGGGGAGCCTTCCCTCGGGGTACTCCTTGCGGAGCCTTGGAGCTCTATCTCCACGGTGCTCTCCCCGTCTTCTTCCGTGCCGAGTTCTCTCTCGGTAGCGTTGTATTCCTCCCGGGACTCATCGGGGACTACTTCTTCAGTACTGGCGGGGTGTGAAGTCATGTCTGGTTCCCACTGGTCCCCACCGTGAACTTGGTCAGTTACATTAGAGCCCGTAGGGGCCTCTATGGTCGGGGTAGTCTGGGCGTTGGGGTTAGACATACTTTTACTTTCTAGTTTTACCGCGTTTACTGTTAGTAGAAGACTAGGTTGTTGACTGACAGCGTAAGCCTCTAAGTACTGAGGGAGCCGTCGTTCGCGCTGCGGGCGTTGGTTAGGAGGATCGTTTCGTGGAGTGTTCATAATAGGCCATTTCAATATTAATAACACTATATTAATATTACACTAATTACCATCCGGCTCGAAGGACCAATTGTAACTGAGGGGTACAATTCCCTGACTGTATTACTAGATATGATACTTACTACCACTACCTTTGTACTTAATATTCGGCCACCCAGTACACGGCATAAATATATTATCATGAACACTCTCACGCAGATGAAACGGATCCAACACAAATGTACGAATTAGAAACAGGTCTTTATTTTCCTACACAGCGATGGTGTGTAGAATAAGCACTTAATCACTTAATTACATTTATGAATTGAAATAGTATGCACTTTTATGGCAAGGAGTATTCGTCGGTATATCAATAGATAATGTCCAATCTCTGAAGGCGCAGGTGGTAAATATACGACCTGGAATAGTTAAGGAATAACAGCAATGATACTTTAATGATTATAGGCTGGATACACTAGAGGGGGTTAATCCGGTCGCTTGTAAGCCGACAGGAGTAGGAGGGGGGGGGGGTAGAATCCAGCTGCCTCGTCCGGCCAAGGGTATCCCAGGAGAACCCACTGTAGTGCCGTTCAATGCGCCGGCGATCCTTGGACCACAGATGAAAGCAGGTGGACTCTTTGTGGGCCGGCTCTCTCCGGTCCACGGGGGAGAGATGTGGAGAGACCTCGTCTTGCAGAGCGTCTCCTCACCTTGTGTCCTCTCCAGGGGGGGGGGGGTTCCAACACACGGTAGTGTCGGGGGTCTTTATCCATAGAATAATCAAAGTATCCAAAGCATAATCCGTGCCTGGGAAGGCGGGCTGTCGTCGGTAGAATAATCCGGTATACAGGTCCACTCGCTCGTCGGCTCTGGGGCTCCTCGGGTGCAGCTTCACATAGGGTCAACCACCCTGGGTAAGCAGCCAGTTCTCTGCCCGAAACGATGGGGTACTGACTACGGTAGTATTCTCACCGCACGAAGCACTATATATTAACAGACTATTATTAGCTTAATAGACTACGTCCAACTCGACGATATAGTGCCAAATATGACTATTCAAATATTAATATACACGATGTCTCAATACCGATGGTAGGCGAACTTGGCCTTACTCCCACACGTGGCATCGCGGGGAGGCTTTACGTCTGTGACTCTATTGGAGGGTAAGAAACTGGACTGAAAAGAAAGTCCTACTTTAGTAGCGCAGTATATATACGCACTATGAACAAATAGTCCCATTAGTGGTGCGGTAGCCAAATTCCTACGCGGAACTAGGACTTGTTCGTACATGTCGAGCGGTACGTTTGAACTGGGTCTGAGGGGTATGGCAGCCTGGCACCAAGGTCTCGACCAATAGTAGAATGGAGACTATTATGGGATGTTCAGTAGGCTAGAATGGATATTCAATGCATATTGTACAAGGAATATACAAGGGATATCGGGGAATATTAGAGAATATACAAATACAATTAAATATATATATATAAATAAATATATATATTCGGTTTAATCTGGCCCTTCACAACACCCATAGTGTTTGATATCATTCGCTTCTCTCCAACCTCTCCTCCCTTCCTCCCTCTAACCATCCCTTTCTCCCTTTTTCTTCTTCGGTCATCCCTCCCCCTCCTCTCCTTTCCTCTCCTCTTTTCCCTCCCTCTTCCATCCTCCCAATCCCACTCCACCCATCTCTCTTCCACCCTCTCCCCATCCCTCTCCCTCCCTCCTCTCTTCTCCTCTCCACCCTCTCTCCCTCCTCCACCCTCCCACTCTACTCCATGCCTCTCTCTCCCCATCCCTCTCCCTCCCTCCTCTCTTCTCCTCTCCACCCTCTCTCCCTCCTCCACCCTCCCACTCTACTCCATGCCTCTCTTCCACCTCCTCTCCCTCCCTCCTCTCCTCCACCCTCTCTCTCTCATCCACCCTCTCACTCTACTCCATGCCTCTCTCTTCCACCTCCCCTCCATCCCTCCTCCCCCTCCCTCCCTCCCTCCCTCCCTCTCTCCGCTGCAGATGCTTGTGAAACAGAAAGAGGTCAACAGACAGAGTATGATCCTGATGCAGAATGCAGACCCCAGCATGCAGCTGCTCAAGGCCCTGGAAGACGTAGCCAACGTCACCAAGACCCTGGAGCAGGAGAGACTGCAGCATCAGCAGCAGGTAAACCCTTGTTATAAAGCCCAGATCAGTGATCCAAACGTAATCTAATGGCCACTGGAGTAAAGGTGTCAGCAAATCCCGCAGGAGTATCAAAGATGGGGGCGACAGTGGCTCAGGAGGTAGAGCGGTCATCTGGTAATCCGGAGGTTCCCGGTTTGATTCCCACTCCTCCGGTCGGTGTGTGAATGTGTGAGTGAATGGGTAAAATGTGAGGAACAAATTGTAAAGCGCTTTGGATAAAAGCTGCTATATAAAAGCACCATTTACCACTTTACCAAAGACCCCAACCACCCCAACCACAAACGGCTTCAGCTGATGCCGTCTGGACCAGCTGACTCCAGGACAGTTCCCCCTCCCCAGGCAGTCAGACTCAAGGCCCGGACCAGCTGACTCCAGGACAGTTCCCCCTCCCCAGGCAGTCAGACTCAAGGCCCGGACCAGCAGACTCCAGGACAGTTCCCCCTCCCCAGGCAGTCAGACTCAAGGCCCGGACCAGCAGACTCCAGAACAGTTCCCCCTCCCCAGGCAGTCAGACTCAAGGCCCGGACCAGCAGACTCCAGGACAGTTCCCCCTCCCCAGGCAGTCAGACTCAAGGCCCGGACCAGCAGACTCCAGGACAGTTCCCCCTCCCCAGGCAGTCAGACTCAAGGCCCGGACCAGCAGACTCCAGAACAGTTTCCCCCCCAGGCAGTCAGACTCATGAACAAATAACACTAAGAGCCTGCTACCTGCCCGTGACTGTTTCTGCTGCTGATGTGCACACACTACACCCACACTGTGATTATTACACTGAGGTATTACAATCTACACACAGAATTAAGACACATTTAACTGTAGTGCTCTGTCGTCACAGATGGTCCTCCACCGTGTGAACGGTGTATAAACATCAGCAAACCATATATAGAGGCCCTGAAACTAGGGATGTCCGATATTATCAATGTGATATCGGAAAATATCGGTATCTGTTTTCAAAAAAAAATTAAAACGTTTTTTTATTTATTTTTTTACATTTCTATAACCTTTATTTACCCAGGCAAGCAAGTAAGAACAAATTCTGATTTTATTTATTGTCAAAAGTATGCATACTGTTGTGTTAATTCCACAACAAGAGATATGTAATGTTAATTACCTGAAATTATTCCGTTTTTTTGGGCGGGAAACCCTGCATATATCGGTATCGGTTGATATCGGTATCGGAAATTAAGAGTTGGACAATATCGGTATATCGGTATCGGTAAAAAAGCCAATATCGAGCATCCCTACCTGAAACCCTAGCAGGCCATAATGTACACACTGCAAGGTGCGTCATCGGTCTTCACTTTATAGGCCACGCCCACTTATGTTATTGTCTCTTTATTTCCTGTAGATGAACTTGGTGATAATGATGCTAGCTAGGGTGGATATTCCCAAACCAAATACATAATGTGTCTATAACATGTGTTAAAAGCTAACTATGTATCATTATAACAAAGATATCTGTAAAGGAATTGGACAAGGGGCTTGGCATTTTTCATTCAAACTTGACGGACCTCAAAGGCTAACATCTCCCTTTCTAGATACAGTGTCACAAACTCATTGGATGTTGAGAGACAAGATCGGCAAGCTGGCAGCACCCTGGTGAATAAGCCCACCTGTTTATAGATGAATAAGCCTTAGGTAGTTTCAGCTAAGGATCGTTGAGAAGGTTTGTAGGGCAATTCTTAGCTGTTCAAAGGAGGGAAAGGCCATTATCATATCAACCAAAACAGCTTGTCTACGGATGGTTACTGTTTTGAGTCCCTGGACCAGTTGGGAAGAGAAGTGGGCTGGAGATGTGAATGATGTAAGCCCCCCATCCCATGCCCTTCAGCAACACCTGCCGATGTGCCCTTGAGCCAGTGTCATAACACAAGGGCATCTTGTAGGGCTATTTCCACCAGCCGGACTCCCTGGGGGATGTTGCTAACATGATGGAGATGCTGGAGCAGGAGGGAGACTGCAGTATCAGGGGGAAGGTGATGTTCTGAAGGACAGGACTAGAGCCAGAAGAGAATAATAATAATAATAATAATAATAATAATAATAATAATAATAATAATAATAATAATAATAATAATAATAATAATAATAATAATAATAATAATAATAATAATAATAATAATAATTATAATAATAATAATAATAATAATAATAATAATAATAATAATAATAATAATAATAATAATAATAATAATAATAACAACTTTATATAGCGCTTTTCTAGACACTCAAAGCGCTTTACAATGTAGGGTGGAAATTGCTTCCTTCACCAGAAGTTAACATTATACACAGTTATCTAACTTTAGACTTTATTAGTAGAATTCTGTTGCTATGGAACAGCTTGGGCCCAAGTGTACTTCCTGTCAGTTATTGTATTAGCAAACACATGAACACATTTAGAATGTTTGTGTTGTCATGTTTGAAAAGTTCTAAAAAACCAGAATGGCTTCCCCCTTTACCACAGGGAGACACATTTTGTTTACCTATCTCAAACCCCGCCCTCGTTCTGACAGGACAACCCACAATGTACACTACAGAGGCCGTCTCTTGAGACAATGTAGCTTATATGGTACATTCATTCTATAGTCTAAGGTCCGTCGATGTGCTGTCTTTGCACAATGTGAGACGTCTCTGTTGTGTACATTGTGGGTTGTCCTGTCAGAACTTGGATTCATATGTTGCACAGATAGCCAAGTCAAATTCAGTAGTACAACTTTAGCTAGAGTAGCCTACCATACTTTCCAAGTTCAAAGCTTTTGCATTCATCAAAAATATTGGGAAGAGATGATCAGAAGATGATCATTTTTAAAACTCTGTCTCATCCTCACGTCTCCTCATCCTCCCCTTCTTTCTGTCTCATCCTCCCCTTCTCTCTGTCTCATCCTCCCCTTCTCTCTGTCTCATCCTCCCCTTCTCTCTGTCTCATCCTCCCCTTCTCTCTGTCTCATCCTCCCCTCCTCTCTGTCTCATCCTCACGTCTCCTCATCCTCCCTTCTCTCTGTCTCATCCTCACGTCTCCTCATCCTCCCCTTCTCTCTCTCATCCTCACGTCTCCTCATCCTCCCCTTCTCTCTGTCTCATCCTCACGTCTCCTCATCCTCCCTTTCTCTCTGTCTCATCCTCACGTCTCCTCATCCTCCCTTCTCTCTGTCTCATCCTCACGTCTCCTCATCCTCCCCTTCTCTCTGTCTCATCCTCACGTCTCCTCATCCTCCCTTCTCTCTGTCTCATCCTCACGTCTCCTCATCCTCCCCTTCTCTCTGTCTCATCCTCACGTCTCCTCATCCTCCCTTCTCTCTGTCTCATCCTCACGTCTCCTCATCCTCCCCTTCTCTCTCTCATCCTCACGTCTCCTCATCCTCCCCTTCTCTCTGTCTCATCCTCACGTCTCCTCATCCTCCCCTTCTCTCTGTATCATCCTCCCCTTCTCTCTGTCTCATCCTCCCCTTCTCTCTGTCTCATCCTCCCCTTCTCTCTGTCTCATCCTCCCCTTCTCTCTGTATCATCCTCCCCTTCTCTCTGTCTCATCCTCCCCTTCTCTCTGTCTCATCCTCCCCTTCTCTCTGTCTCATCCTCACATCCCCTCATCCTCCTCCTCGCTGCCAAACTGCTGAGCCAACTCATAAAGAGGAGGATGACAGCAATGCGGCTCAATGCAGCCCCCCCCCCCCCATAAAACACCTCTCTCTGCAGTTGGGAGTAGAGCAGGATTATGGAATGTGAAGGAGAAAGGTTAGAGAAGGAGAGAGAGAGAGAGTGTGTGTGTGTGTGTGTGTGTGTGTGTGTGTGTGTGGGGGGGGGGGGGGCACATTAGTACCACCTCTACGCCCTCCTTGATACTATGAAGGAAATGCAAAGTACATAATACAGCACTTGTATTTACTGATGGTTGAAACCACAACGTGAATCCATTTCCAGCCCCAAGCGCTCTGAAAGCTACACACACTATCTATCCACACCGTACAGTACATACAGTACACTCTGAACTTACTGCCTTTGTGTGTGTGTGTGTGTGTGCATGTACTGTATGTGTGTGTCTGTGTGTGACTTGATTGATTCATTTTTTACTGTGTGTAATTATGTAGAGCTCTATGAGGAAAATACACACACGCACGCACACACAATCTGATGCCATTGACCCTACAGTATTGATCATCCGGTATACTGTGTGACTGTACATACTGCATTGATTTATTTCACTGTGTGAGTCCTGTGTGTTCTTAAGCCATGTATCAGCAGCAATCCTGAACTCACTCCTGTATGTTCTTGATCACTGCACGGTGATTGATTGAATGAACATTTTATTAACAGATTGCAGAATGGGTACAATACAGTACGGCTCAATACACACAATTGTTAAGGGGTTGCAGACCAGAGAAAGACTTTCGTCTTGTTTACATCAAGGTCCCCCATTTTCAATTCATAATGAATTGTAAGTAAGGGTGCAATTAGCACCGTGCAATCCATTCTTTGTGGATCTAGCCCGTAGTCTTTGCTGTGTGGTGCTGCTCATAAATGATACAGTTGCCCATCAGGGAGAATAATCATATATCACATCACATCACATCACATCACATCACATCACATCACATCACATCACATCACATCACATCACATCATATCATATCATAGCATAATATATCTCATCTCATGTAATGTATGATACATTATATTATAATCCTCCCTCATCTCATCTTCTCATTTAGTATTCTCTTCTCTTCTCATCTCATATTATCATCTCATTGTGTTCTATGTTCCTCATACCACCAGTGAGGTGCTTCAGACTCTAACCGTGTTGCGTCTGTCTGTGCTTCAGGTGCAGCAGCTGCAGGCGGAGCTGGAGCAGAGGTCTGTGAGGAGGCAGGCGGAGGCTCTGCAGAGACAGCTGGAGCTGCTGGAGGTGGACAAGAGAGAGGTGGAGGCCAGGCTGGTGGAGGAGGAGAGGAGGAGCGGGGAGCTGGAGGAGAGAGGTGAGGGGGGAGAGAGAGAGGTGGAGAGAGAGAGGTGGAGGCCAGGCTGGTGGAGGAGGAGAGGAGGAGCGGGGAGCTGGAGGAGAGAGGTGAGGGGGGAGAGAGAGAGGTGGAGAGAGAGAGGTGGAGGCCAGGCTGGTGGAGGAGGAGAGGAGGAGCGGGGAGCTGGAGGAGAGAGGTGAGAGACAGAGAGAGAGAGGTGGAGGAGGAGAGGAGGAGCGGGGAGCTGGAGGAGAGAGGTGAGGGGGGAGAGAGAGAGGTGGAGAGAGAGAGAGGTGGAGGCCATGCTGGTGGAGGAGGAGCGGGGAGCTGGAGGAGAGAGGTGAGGGGGGAGAGAGAGAGGTGGAGAGAGAGAGGTGGAGGAGGAGAGGAGGAGCGGGGAGCTGGAGGAGAGAGGTGAGGGGGGAGAGAGAGAGGTGGAGAGAGAGAGGTGGAGGAGGAGAGGAAGAGCGGGGAGCTGGAGGAGAGAGGTGAGGGGGGAGAGAGAGAGGTGGAGAGAGAGAGGTGGAGGCCAGGCTGGTGGAGGAGGAGAGGAGGAGCGGGGAGCTGGAGGAGAGAGGTGAGGGGGGAGAGAGAGAGAGGTGGAGAGAGAGAGGTGGAGGCCAGGCTGGTGGAGGAGGAGAGGAGGAGCGGGGAGCTGGAGGAGAGAGGTGAGGGGGGAGAGAGAGAGGTGGAGAGAGAGAGGTGGAGGAGGAGAGGAGGAGCGGGGAGCTGGAGGAGAGAGGTGAGGGGGGAGAGAGAGAGGTGGAGAGAGAGAGGTGGAGGAGGAGAGGAGGAGCGGGGAGCTGGAGGAGAGAGGTAAGGGGGGAGAGAGAGAGGTGGAGAGAGAGACAGAGACACAGACAGACAGGTGGAGAGAGAGACAGAGACACAGACAGACAGGTGGAGAGAGAGAAACACAGACAGACAGGTGGAGAGAGAGACAGACCCATACAGACAGGTGGAGAGAGAGAGAGAGAGAGACAGGTGGAGAGAGAGACAGACCCATACAGACAGGTGGAGAGAGAGAGAGAGAGACAGGTGGAGAGAGAGACAGACCCATACAGACAAAGGTAAACGTGCAGACCCACACAGGCAAATGCACACATACACATACACACACACACACACACACACACACACACATACACATACAGAATCTTTATTTATGTCCACATAAAGACAATGTCTAAAGGGCACAAATATTATCAGTGCAATTGGACAATGTGGGTTATTCTGTTACATTTGTGCCCAAATTGGCAATGGCAACCAAAGTTACACACACACATAGGATGATGAACCTGACAAATAACACACAGCTCATGGGTACAGATAGCAGCGTCTTCTCCAAATTGCACGGCTGCCAATAATAGCTGACACTGAGCAATATCATGCTAACTGTTTGGCTCTTCCCTTCGGAAGACCGGCCATCTGAAGGCCTCTAACACGCAACTTATGAACATGACCCAGGCTTCCAAATATGAAGACTAAAAGTTTACAGTTGTAGCCCAGTTGTGATATGGTATATGCTCCAACAGTTGATACTTCAACATTTTGGTCGTAAAGGCTTCTTCTAGACTCTAGTCAAACGTACAGCCAACTTCTAGAATGAGAACCTCTCTGTTATTCTCATTAACAACAACAACATCGGGGGTGTTTGCTGAAATATCAGAGAACAGTGAATTGTCACTACACAGATTCAACATACAGTACATGGCTTCACACTGGTGCAGGTGACCCGAGTGTGGAACTGACACTGTCTGCAATCAGATCCACGATCCTGTCATGCCTACAAATGTAGAGCCCTCTGTATGCATGACAGCACATGCATACACATACAGGCAAACACACACACACACACATACACACACAGGCAAACACACACACACACATACACATACAGGCAAACACACACACACACACATACACATACAGGCAAACACACACACACACATACACATACAGGCAAACACACACACACACACACATACACATACAGGCAAACACACACACATGCATACACATACAGGCAAACACACACACACACATACACATACAGGCAAACACACACACACACATACACATACAGGCAAACACACACACATGCATACACATACAGGCAAACACACACACATGCATACACATACAGGCAAACACACACACATACATACACATACAGGCAAACACACACACACACATACACATACAGGCAAACACACACACACACATACACATACAGGCAAACACACACACATGCATACACATACAGGCAAACACACACACACACATACACATACAGGCAAACACACACACATGCATACACATACAGGCAAACACACACACATGCATACACACACACACATGCATACACACACACACACACACACACACACATACACATTGACAGACAGACAGACAGACAGACAGACAGACAGACAGATGAAGAGAAAGACAGACAGACCCACGCAGGTGCACGCACATGTACACACACACACACATGCACACGCACGCACGCACACACACACACACACACACACACACACACACACACACACACACACACACAGAGAGAAGGGAAAAGAGGAACGGAGACATGGCGGATAGAAGAGGGGGGGCGGGGCTGGTGGCGACACAGACACACATGTAGCCTACAGACACACACACACATACACACTGTGTACATGCTCACAGACACACATGTAGCCTACAGACACACACACACATACACACTGTGTACATGCTCACAGACACACATGAGTGGACATGCACAATTTACGCACACACATTAACATTTCCCCATACTGTAAATATGGTACAGATCATTTGACCCAATTTAGGCCATATGACTGAGTGTCCACAGCTACCACAAATGCGGATTTTAACCATATTATTTTCTCCTCTTTCAACCCTAATATCCGTCTGCTGGCCCGTCTGTCTGTTACTGTAAATATGGTTAGAGATTATTCCCCTTGAGGGCTGCAGGACATCTGTCTTTTTCTTTTTCAAAAAGAGGACATTTGAAATGGTTGTTTTTCTGAAAACGACTACATTTGTAAAGTAAAAACATCCCTGAAGGGTTTAAAGTGACAATGTGCGTTTCTGCCCCCTGCTGTCCGCAGTCGGCGCTGTCTCTGTGTTTTCAATGCATCTCTCGTGAGCCTCTTGCTCTTTTGCCACCATGTGCTTTTTTATTATTTATTTACTTGCACAACTTTTTGCAGGACACATTTTGGTTTATTGGTGGTCAAGGATGTCTGCATTGTTTTACCTTTTACATTGTTGCACAAAAAAAAATACTAAGTTCTATGCGTGAAGAAACCATAGTGTCGCTTCAGGACTTCATTCATTAATAGAAAAAAAGACACATTGCTGCCTTCATTTAAGTAAATAGATTTAAGGGTACGTTTCATTTAGCTGTTTGGCGATGCAAGGGTTTTGCCTGACAGCTGAACAAACGTATTTTACTATATTATTGGTATGTATTTAGTTTTTTGACTGGACTTGAATTGCCATTTTGCCTGTTATGTTGTTGTGTTTGGGGGCGACAGAGGCTCAGGAGATAGAGCGGTCGTCTGGTAATCGGAAGGTTCCCGTTCGATTCCCGCTTCTCTCGGGCAGCGCATGGAAGTGTCCTTGAGCAAGCAGATTGGCACCTTGCATGGTCGCCTCCGCCGTCGGTTTGTGAATGTGCGAATGTGTAGGAACAAAATTGTAAAGCCCTTTGGATAAAAGCTGCTATATAATGCACCATTTACCATTTTGTTGTGAGGAGTAAGTCACAACCGGTTACAGTTTCAAAGGGGAGGAGGCATCTCTTATGGTTTATTGTCTGTTTTAGCATATCTAAGCATTTTCCATAGTTGTTTTTCCATTGTACTAATT